>NC_090736.1:19801941-19824441 GCF_036898095.1 Palaemon carinicauda | reverse complement strand
GTGGGTGATGCCCTGGGCAACCTATTACCTACTCACGCAAACTATGGAATAACTTTCGTGAATGATGATAGTAGGAATAATGACCTCCTTTCCAGAACATTTTGTAACCTATTGTTCAGCAACAATGCGTGTGTTCTATTGAGGTTTTTAAATAAAAGAGGTGTGACGTTGCTGGTGAATGAATATATAACTGACAGTAATTACGATTCGGTCTTTCACGAATAAGGATTTGAGTGAATTTAGGTTGTTGACGCACGAGTCTCTCTCTCTCTCTCTCTCTCTCTCTCTCTCTCTCTCTCTCTCTCTCTCTCTCTCTCTCTCTCTCTGTAGATATTTAATTAGTTGCCTATGAAATATCATGAGAAATTCTTCCATACTGTTTCTCCTACAGAAAATAATGGCTTCACGTTGAAGACATTTTCTTTGTTTGGCGTAAAGTAGCTGCGGCCGAATTGTGCCTGTGTCAAAACAGAAAGCCAATAGAAGAATATACTGACGGTCTGTCACCAATACAGGAAAATATTTAGAAATCCGGTGCCGGCTTATTTCCTTAATTCCTTACTGGGCCATTTTCCCTGTTGGAACCCCCGGGCTTTTAGCATCCCGCTTTTCCAGCTAGGGTTGTAGCTTAGCAAATAATAATAATAATAATAATAATAATAATAATAATAATAATAATAATAATAATAATAATAATAATACTTAGGAAGTTTGGAGGGCTATTCATGATAATGGGGACAAAGTTTCGTTACGATGGGGTATCTGTAACATACGTGATAGGTACCACGTGTTCACCTGCTATCACTGTCAGAGGTATGGAAATTTCGAAAAAGATTGCAAGTTTAAGAATGAAGATAAAGTCTGTGGAAAATGTTCAGGGAGACACTCCACCAGGAAGTGTAATTCGTTAGTGTCAAAGTGTATAAACTGCACAAAGTTAAACAGACCAAGTGACCATACAGTAAATTCTAGAGACAGCAATGCTTATGACTTTGAAATGAAAAGACTAGCGGAAAATACTGATCATGTTGCTAGGGATGTCATAAACTGTGGCTATGTAAATAAACAATCTGTAGGTAATGAGGCTCTTCAAATTCGAGAATTGATAAACTAGAACTATTTAGATATACTAGCATTATCTGAAACATGGCTAAATAACTTTGACAAGGCAAAGATCACTAAAATGACGCCCCACACACATGCCTTTCTTCACATACCGAGAGAGGGTAGTTCTGGTGGGGTTACCGGACTCTTTATTCATAAAAGTTACTCAAATCTCAAAACGTTGAAAAGAATTAGTGTAACAAGCTTTGAATATAGAGAAATTAAATTTACGCCAAAAAATAAAAGAATATCCTTTGTAATAATCTACAAACCTCCTAGAACAAACTCTACTATCTTTTGTGAAGAATTCAGTGCTCTCATTGAGATGATTATCATAGAGAAAAACGAATTAGTTATATGTGGAGACTTCAATTTTTGGATGGATGACGCATCAAATCCTGACGCTTTGGCATTTAGTGAGTTACTACTGTAGAATCATATCGACAAGAGAATAATGTCCACTGCACAACTACTTTAACTGGGCATACGCTAGACTTAGTTCTAAGTGATGACATGAATAATATTGTATTCGATATAAAAGTCGAAGAGAAATGTAATATTTCCCCAGTACACAAACTTATTACTTTTCGTCTACCTCTTCAGAAACCTGCATTAATAAAACTTTGGATATAAAACAAATTTTTCTCCAACCGTATTTATTGGCGAAGTTACAAAGATAGTAAATGATGCTATCAACATCTGTGATCACGATGACCAACGTCTGTTAAAAGCTAAGTGTGCTAACTGTCTTATGACCACTTACAATATAGTGAGTAAAAGTGAATATGATACCACGTGCCTACCGATGAAAAAGACTATAACCGTAAAAGACCAATCTCCTTGGTTTGATGGAGACTTTGGTTATAAAAGAGGGAAAAAGACGTAAAGAAAGAACGTGCAATAGGTTAAAAACTGAAAGTACTTCTGTAGAATACAAAACTGCTGCGTGTCAATATAACTACCTACCACAATCGTTTCCAGAGGCCGTGTAATAGTGTTTTTCCCAAATATCTAACGAACCGGCTTATGAATTTCCATGAAACTACAGCAATGAATGTTTCAAACATTGGCCTGATTTTTGGTGGTACAATGAATGGCCAGATGTGCTTAATTAACCCATATACTCTTAGAAAAAAAGGAACTTCTTTCCTTCTTTCAGAGCGTTTCGAAGAAGTGGTACTTAATCATGTAACTGTGACGCAGAGATTCCCCCCAACCCTCCTTCGGTGTTTACTCCTATGGCTATCCTAGTACTCACCCCCCCCCCCCTTCCTTCTTGGCTTCTTTCCTTCATTCCCATTGTTATTAGGCTACCAAGTAAATGCCTGTAAGGAAAGACTGTGTACTGCACATATAAAATGAGCCAAAGAGCAATAAAATGTTTTATGGTGGTAGATAATGATTAGATGGTTAACAAAAACCATCAAACATAATAGAAGAGGTTTAAAACAAGGGTGTGGAATCGCACTGAGAGATATTCTACTCGGACTCCTACAAATTCTAGGTTTGCGACTAAAAAATAAAATAAAATAAAAACATAAGTAGAAATAGAAAACAACTAATTTCCTTGAGAAAGTTGTGTATTTGGAATGATGTTATTGGGGCAAGACTGGAGCAGGATCCAGAAATAATTTCACCGACTTCGATTCCTACCTCAGAGCCCTTTTGGTACATCCAAGGTAATCATCGGCAGCAGTTGTAGTAGTAGCTCTGATCTATTTCATATAGATTCAACTTTAGTCACGGCAAATATGTTGCTTTGGCCTCACCTTTGCAAATCTACATTTGCGCTGAAACTCTTCACTATTTACAACAGAGAGAAAGAAATAAACCGCCTGAAAATTAGTATAAATAGGTAAGAAAAGTATGACTTTAGTAAGTACATGATATATTGCAATATACGGCTAGCCATATATATATATATATATATATATATATATATATATATATATATATATATATATATATATATATATATATATATATATATATATATATATATATATATATATATATATATATATATATATATATATATATATATATATATATATATATATATATATATATATATATGATTTCAAAATTTATCAAATGGCCGATGTAAATGCCCTTATTTGAAACATCTTTTAGAAGTCTACCTTCTAAGGAATTCTAGCTACTCTCTCTGGTGAAATTGATATGATAAATTATATCAAACAATGTTCTCTGTCATTTTCTTCCTGGCAATTGATGTATCGAGTAACCTGTGTTGTATGGAAGAATGAGTCCTACGGCTTAACCGAAATAAAACTATATTTCTATTGCTTTACCAACACTCGTTTGAAGTGCGAAGTGTAGGGTTAGCATGGCTTATTTCGTCTCCTGTCATAAGTCTCATTCTTGATCTTCAATGTAAGTGAGTGGGAAAGATATAACAGGTTGGTCTTGTGTTTAGGTAAAGTCTAAAGTCACGAATCACATTACCAGGTATGCTGAACTCTTACTAACAAAAAATTACGTATTGCTTGAGGTAGGTCATATGACAATTATCTATGGAGTTAAAAAGGCGTTTAACAATTCAGGGGATGGGAGGTACAGGGGAAGAAACGTTATAACAACGTCACTGAGGGACGTCGTCACTTTTGCGAATGTGTGGGTGGCTAAGACTGGCTTTAGCCTCATTTTCTTAAATAAAAATATTAATGAAACGTAATTGGCAATGCACAGTATTTCCCAAAATCAGGCCATTGTATGAAGCTCTCCCTGCTTTGATATCATGGTAATCCATCAGTTATTTTAAGAGTTATTTAAAAAAAAAACACTATTACACGGCCTCTGGAAACGTTAGTAAGAAGGAAAAAGGTGAAAACTATAAGAGAAAGATACTCGAAGCAGCAGCAGACATAAATAAGTTATATCGTCTAATTAATGGTATAATGGGAAATGAAAAAGAAAAAAAGTTACCTGATGGATACAGGGAACTAGCAAATAATTTTTTAGTATTCTTTAGAAATAAAATTGAAAACATAACCAGGTCATTTGTAAATACTCAACATCAAATTAACGATACACCAGGCACTCAAAAAAATTAATACGATTTAACAACATAACATAAGATGGCATCACCAGAATTATCAAGAGAGCAAAGAAAACAAACTGCGCGATCGATCCTATGCCAATATCTGAAGTAATTAGAGAGAGAGACTTTTCTAGTCTAGCCGAAATAATAATGAGAATAGCAAATGCAAGCATTGATGAATGTAAGTTTTCTAAATCTGAGAAAATGGCTATAGTCACACAAGTTCTGAAAAATGTACTGGACTACCACGAATTAAGCTCATAAAGATCTATTTCAAATCTAGCCTTTGTCTCAAAAGGTCTTGAATATGTAATTCTTGAACAACTATTCAGCCACTTAGAAGTAATAGTAGCTTTGCCTGACAACCAATCTGCTTACAGAATACTATACTCTACGGAGACAGCCATCTACTCTGTTGTAAATGATATGCTAGAAATGATGGATGAATATAAATGTGGTATCTTAATACTGCTCGATCTTAAATAAGAGCTTGGTCTATTTATTCAAATGTCTTTATTATATGAACAATGACCACGGTCAATCTGAAATGATCATAAAACATATTTAGAATAAATGATGAACAATGTATATAACTCAAATGAACATAAAACATATTAGGAATAAATGATGATCAATGTATATAACTCAATGTTTACAACCCTCTATCTCCCCCCCAAGTTTTTAAACGGCCTTTTAAAATGTCTCTCGTGGAGGTCGCTTTAAAACTGATGTCAAAACATTGAGTGGCAATTAAACGTCCAAATTATAGGTTCATCAACACTAAACTCCTGTTAGCATGTGAAGGAACGGAAACTTGAAAAACAATTATTGTCATGTGTTGATCATGATGACACTAAAGCTAGTTCATCTCGAAATCACAGTGCTGTGTTGGCGGTCGACGGGTACGACTGGACTTGCATTGCTCCAAATTTGGCATGCCAAGAGTTAACTGAGATGGAGAGTTTGTGCTATCATTGGGAGGTGGAATCTCTGCTTGATGATTCGCAGTGTTACCGAGGTCGTTGGGATAGCATTCCGGAGCAGCAACATCAAAATGAATGTTAGGGGTAGTACCACTTGGTAACGGCAAAGTGGTCAGTGGAAGAGTACCATGTGTGTCCGGATTTTGGGTTGTCGGAATGGTGTCCTTCACAATGGTCTCAGACGTTTTAGTGGTTGAAGGTTTGGCAATAGGTAAAATCTGATTCCGATTATAGTCATCTCTAATTATACGGACTTCTGGAATACTCCTGACAGGCACGTATTGTCTCAAAAACTTCCGGTTCCTTAGCGTGACCCTACCAGAGCTATCAACTCTGACGACGTATTGGTTGAATTGGCGGACTTCTATGACGACACCGGTTTTGTCCCATTTCAGGGGGTGATTTCCTGTTTGATTTTGGATGCGAACCCGGTCACCTACGGACATTGGGGGGTAGTTTCTTAGTGTGCTCTGATAAGCGCCCTCCCTCTTTAAGGTGTCGATGTCTTAGGGCCTCCTCTCTTGCATCGAGCGTTTCCTTCCACGTGTCGTGGGGACGGTACCTGCCGGGCGGGACAGGTATGAAGTCTCTTATGGGACGACCAAATACACATACTGCAGGAGATAACTTGGTATTTCTGTCAGGTGTGTTCCTGTATTGGAGCATCGCACGTTGGAATTCATCAGCGTTGAGATCACCGTTACTGCCCGTGTTGTCCGCTATAAGACGCTTGACAGTTTTGATGCTTATTTCCGCTCTGCAATTACTATGTGGGAAGGCCACAGAGGAAAGGCGGTGATGGACTCCCCAGTCCTTTAAAAACTGCCTAGTTGCCGTCGCTGTAAATTCAGGTCCATCATCAGATGTCAATTCATCCGGAATCCCAAATGTCACAAATGTTCGGCGTAGTAAAGTTATAAGACCCTCTGCACCGTTCGAAGATCGTTCAACTATGGGCCAATTCGAGTTTCGATCAACTATAACTAAATATCCAACTCCTCGGTAGTGAAAGTAATCTGCATAAACACATTGGGATGGGTAGTCTGGAGATATAAGGGTGTAGGCGGAGCACTAGGTTTCGAAGGCGCGATGTGATTGCAGTGGTTGCATCCAGCTCGAAGTGCTGTTATAGCGGGTGTTATCCCTGGCCAAAACACAGATGACTCTGCTCGTGATACCATAGAGGTAATTCCTTGATGTGCTGAATGAAGAGATGTGAGAATTTCCTGGCGAAGGGCTGGAGGAATAACTATACGCTCCTTGTATAGTATCACACCATCAACAGTGTAGAGATGCTCGCGGAATTGAAAATACTCTCGAAGATGTACAGGAATTCTTGGCGAGACTCTGGTACTCCGCATTCTATAAGGTTGAGCAGTTCATGCATGTTATCGTCATTACTTGTGGCAGTGCGAGCTCTGTCCCAGGTGACTGCTCTCACATTAAGTGAGTCAAGTGAGCATACTGCTGATGCGGTGATACAAGTATCAATATCATTGTTAGAGGAAACAGAATATGCTGATGGCAATTTGTGTAGGGGAACATTTCTCATGGAAGGTACACTGTCAACTGATGCAATGTCATCTTGAAGCGATAGCTTTTCAGATTTTCCAGTTGGGTGGCGCGATACTCCATCTGCAGCGAGATGCTTGACCCCTGGGATATGAATCATGCGAAATCGATAGTGGAGGGACTTTTCCTTCAAGTTTCTGAGACGTGAATTTGATATGTCCTCCAATGGTCTGTCACCAAATATTTTCAACAGGGGTTTATGGTCAACTGCGACCACAAGATCTTCACAGCCAAGAACAAAGTATCTTGCCTTATCAAAAGCATCGACGACTGCCAACGCTTCACCTTCAACTGGTGCATATCGAGACTCAGCTGCATGTGTGAACCTACTTCCGACAAGTGTAATCTTCCAACCAGTGCGACAACAAAATGGTCGTTTGTCTGGACAGTCGCAATGCTTCTGGAACAGCCAGAATCCAATTCCTGATTTTGACCAATCGGTGGCGAGACAGTACAAGAATAACGGCCAAACTACAGTGGTGGATCATTGACCGTGGTCATAAATAAGAGCTTGGTCCATTTATTCAAATGTCTTTATTATTGAACAATGACCACGGTCAATCTGAAATGATCTTAAAACATATTTAGAACAAATGATGAACAATGTATATAACTCAAATGAACGTAAAACATATTAAGAATAAATGATGAACAATGTATATAAATCAATGTTTATAACCCTCTAGATCTCAGTACTGCTTTTGATACAGTGGTGCATGAACTGCTACTAAATTATCTACGGTCCATCAGCGTTGAAGATCAAGCCTTCGAATACCTAAAAGCCTACTTAGTTGGTAGAAATTACTGTGTGCAAATTGGAAACTCTTAGTCATCATATGAACCCTTAAACAGAGGGGTACCCCAGGGGAGTGTACTTGGCCCAATCTTATTCTGCATCTATACTATTGGTCTATCGAAAATGCTACAAAGGATGGCGTGAAGTTTAAACTATTGGCAGATGACACAATCTTTCTTCTCCATAAATGATATAAATGATATATATGACACTACTGTAGTGGGCAAGGGAGACAGCGTGAGAAACCTAGGGGATATTCAAATGAACATAAATAATGACTCGGTGCCGATATCTAGTAAAGTTCAAGATCTAGGTGTAGTTCTTGACTATAACCTGTCTCTAAATGCCCAAATAAATAATGTAATAAAAACTACTGGTTATCATCAAAGAAATATTGCGTTTATAAAAAAAAGTACCTTGATGAAAATTCTGTAAAGCAACTAGTGATAAATTGTGTTATTACTAGGATTGACTACTGCAACTCTATCTACTACAATTTACCAAGAGTGCAACTTAAAAAATTACAAAACATAATAAAAAGAGGAGCAAGACTGAAAAAATGCGTCCCACCTAGAGAAAGGATCGCCCATATACTAATCGATTTACACTGGTTGTCGATTAAAGCGAGAATTGAATTTAAAATCTGTACAATAACTCACCAAGTTAACGGAACCGGGCATCCAAAATATTTAAGATAAATGCTATATATTGCATATATATATATATATATATATATATATATATATATATATATATATATATATATATATATATATATATATATATATATATGTATGTATATATATATATATATATATATATATATATATATATATATATATATTTATAAGTATATATATATATATATATATATATATATATATATATATATATATATATATATATATATATATATATATATATATAATATATATATATATATATATATGAACATATATATATTCATATATATATTATATGTATTATATACTGTATATACATATATATATATATATATATATATATATATATATATATATATATATATATATATATATACAGTATGAATATATATATATATATATATATATATATATATATATATATATATATATATATATATATATAATTCATATATATATACAGTATATATATATATATATATATATATATATATATATATATATATATATATATATATATATATATATATATATATATATATATATATATATATATATAAAAATATATATATATAATTCATATATATAAATATATATATATATATATATATATATATATATATATATATATATATATATATACAGTATAAATATATATATATATATATATATATATATATATATATATATATATATATATATATATATATATATATATATATATATATATATATATAATTCATATATATAAATATATATATATATATATATATATATATATATATATATATATATATATATATATATATATATGTATATATATATAGTTATATATATATTATATATATATTATATATATATATATATATATATATATATATATATATATATATATATATATATATATATATTTTGTATATGTATATATGAATATATGTATATGTATATATATAATATATATATATATGGAAAATAATATATATATATATATATATATATATATATATATATATATATATATATATATATATATATATAAATATATATATATATATATATATATATATATATATATATATATATATATATATATATATATATATATATATATATATATATATATATATATATATATATACTTACGCACAAAAATATATATATATATATATATATATATATATATATATATATATATATATATATATATATATATATATATATATATATATATATATATATATGTCTGTTTTTGTATATTTGTGTATATAATCTCTCTATTTTTGTAATTTTTATTATTATATACTTATTTTAAACATGCATATATACAGGTTAGAAACCAAGAGCCCTAATTACCTTATAATTTTTCATTTTTTCCATATTATAAAATACTCACAATAATTTGCCCCAAATTATCTGTTATTTAATAACACAGAAAGACCTATGATTTCTCAGGTTTGAAGAAATCCATTTATATACTTTCCAATTGCAACTGGAACACCTTTCCTGTTGCCAACTGCTTCTGCGTCCAGTAAAATTTAAAATTATCTTTCAAACTGTGCAAAGGAAAAGATTCCCCCCCCCCCTCCACAGTCATATCTGTACCTCACCCCCCTTCAACCATTCCACCACCCCAAACTAACCTCTTGAGAGTTTGAAAGTGGGTAAAAATACTTTTCTTCACAAGATGCTTCAGTTACTGATATTGTTCAGCTATATTCTCAAAAGAAAATTATCTATAAGAATCATATTCTGTATAATTGATCTTTTGTTAGTAGCAAAACAAAAAATGGAGCAGAATATGCAAAGAGTATGGTTGTGATTTTTGCAATGTATAAATGAAAAACGAAAGTAAAAAAGGGTTGGAAATTCAAGCATACCAGAGATATTAAGTGAATGGAAACAAAAGATGAATGTGCTTTTAGATAGAGAGTAAAACTCTGGAGATAAGATAAAATAAACAATGAAAAAAGTAGTTGACTTCAGAAACATTGAGGATTTTAAAGAGAGTCAGTAAAATGGCAGAGGAAGCGGGGACCGTGTCCTCTTTTTCCTAGATCATCGTGTGGGTTATTGACTTGGTGATAAATCCATTTGCTGCACGAAGATAAAAGGCCTCTAGAGAAAGGGACTTTACCGGGACGTTTGCATGTCAACGAAACACAAAACATAAAGATTATTTTCACATCGTGTTGTCTTTGAGTAATTCGTCACAACTGTGAATGACAGTTTGAAAGTGATTGTGAATATGTGTCTGCAGAATATCATGATACAATCGTTTAAATATTTAGGTATTGTGTAATTAAATATTCTCCTTTTGTTTGTCTCAATGAAGGAAGATAACTCGACAATGGTTTTTAGAAATGTTTTTGCAGGTTAGAAACTCACAAATTATGTTATTTATAATAAATGTTTAGAAATTGATACGAAGATGGTTCTTACCTTGAAAATCGCTCTCTCCAAATGGCTGAGATTCATACACCATTTACATATCCATCTTCTTAGGCCCTGAGGACAGTTAAGTTAAATTGGTGACGCCAATCTCTGCATGGAATTTCATCTTGAAAACCCGATTACCTTCCATAGGAATCACTCTCAATCACACCACCATACAGCCACACACGAAAACTTCCAGTTACTAACTGCAGTTATTGATAAACCTGAACTTCATAGTTCAGCCGATTCTGTTTAGGAAAAAAAAATCAAGAAGGTGCATTCAGAAAAAATAGAACTTAAGTTAGGCATTTGGGTAATTTTGTCAATTCCCTTGTGTGTTTATCATATGCCGTAAATAATCAGTGATTAGCGATGATGCCAACTGCCCATTTCTTCACTCACAGTAGCTTGTTTTAGTCTATGCTTAACAACCAACAAATGCTATTGTAAACAAAAGTATATGAAAGGAGTTAGAATATTAAGGATGACTAGAGAGGTGCAAAGGCTCACATAATGACATAAAATTCCCGTTAGGCCTTGGAGCGTTTTCAAAGAAAGAAGAATGACTCAAGTAATTGAAAGAGTTCCAAAGGTAATTGAATTGAAGAAAAAGTCGTTGCAAGAGAGGTAGAAAAAAAAAATTAAATGCGTTGAACAACAGAAGATGTAACATTTTGGTCCAGGTAATGAAGACTTAGTCTAGGGTCATAGCAGAAGAGATAACTCAATTAAGGTACGTTTTGCATGCAGCGATTGTTACGATCATCGCCCAGAAATCATACCTGACCACTAATTACATTTATTATTATGGGGTTGTTTTGCGACGAACGATTATCGCTACAGTCACGAGCGATCATCGCTGGCTCCAAATGGTCGCTCGTTGCAAAACTTCCTCATGGAAATAAATGTAATTAGTGCTCAGCGATGATCGCAACAATCGCTGCATGTAAAACTTACCTTTAGTAGAGTCCCCCGCAGTCATGGTTTCGGCTAAGAGGCATAAGTTCGAATCTTTGCCCAGCCAGAAGCTGAGATCATAAATAATTTTCCAATGGATATACATTCCTAAAGGTAAAATTCGATATTAAAAGCCATTGTGGTTGATATTTACACACGTAGGCCTACACAGATATATATGTATATATATATATATATATATATATATATATATATATATATATATATATATATATATATATATATATATATATATATATATAAATATATATATATATATATATATATATATATATATATATATATATATATATATATATATATATGTCTATCTATACATATATGTATATATATATACATATATATATATATATTATATATATATATATATATATATATATATATATATATATATATATATATATATATATATATATATATATATATAGATAGACATATATATATATATATATATATATATATTATATATATATATATATATATATATATATATATATATATATATATATATATATATATATATATATATACGGGTATATGTATACCCGTACACACACACACACACACACACACACACACACATATATATATATATATATATATATATATATATATATATATATATATATATATATACATATATATATATATATATATATATATATATATATATATACATACATATATTATGTTTGTGTGTATGTGTGTGTTCGTGTGTACTGGATGTTCGTTTGATCAGCAATAATAAACAATTGTGGGTATGTTCGCTGTATAGAGAAGATGGGATAAAGAGGCACGAACGATAGTAACAACAGAAAGTTCAGTCTGGTTTCATCTAATTCGAGCTGCCATTTACCTATTCTTTAGACCATTAGCCATTAATTTAACCCTCTCATAAACTATGTTAAAACTTTTTTTCTTCAAGGCAAGAGGCTTCAATTTAAATTTCCGTTATCATTAAAGATTTCTTTCTCTGTCTGTCTTTCCGTAATACCCCTTCTCTGTCTGTCTATCTTTCTGTCTGTCCGTCTCCAACACACCTTCTCTGTCTGTTGTTCTGCGCTTTTGACTGACAGAATTATCTGGCATCGCTGAAGCCACAATTTATTCAAAATCCATTGGATTCTCCCTCGAGTTTGCTCGTAGAATCATTTTCCATTCGGTGGAATATAAAGAAAACAGATTCAGCGGATCATATGAAATATTGTCACGATTTATCCAGATGATTTGTTACCGCGTCAAGGATTTGGGTTCACTCTCACAAACACAAGTGTTGTTTTTGCTGTTGTTTTTCTGAGAGGTAGTAAATATTATAGCACGCTTTAGAATAAGTGATTAGAATCTTGCAACCTATACATTTAAAGGTTTAAAGGCTACTCATGAATGGCAGAGGCAAGGGACTCCGACAATGCCCAAACCAGAAGGACGATGCCCTAGCTAACACGGCAATACCCTAGCTAGCAGGACAATGACTAAGCTAGAAGGACTATGCCCTAGCTAGCAAGATAATCTCCAAGACAGTTGCTTCACCACAGCTAGGAACAGGGAGGGCCAGACAATGGCTGCTGATTACTTAAAAGGCTCCGTCTCACTCCCCATCCTTAGCTCACAAGGACGGAGAGGTTACAGATACTGCAAGAAACCACAGAACTTGACCGAGACTCGAACCCCAGTACGACAATATCCAGGCAGGGACATTTCTAGCTCACCACAAAAGTTAAAAGTTTAAAAACGGATGTCAAGTGATGTCAAACTGATCACAAAAGTGGAACCTAATATTAAGTTACGCTGATCCAGAAACCTGTTCTATTCCATCATATTTAGAAAAAGAGAATAAATTCTTGCATCTTGTCTAACCATTTCATCAATTTTTATCCATCCTTAAACAAAATGTTTTTTTATGTTGCCTTAGTTTTATCGAAGAAGACTTATTTAGTTAGATAGATTCTTCTAACAAACGCATCGATAACCATAATTGTTGATTTGGTTGTTTGTAACAAGAAGTGAATATATGAATCAGTATAGAGTACCAACATGACATTTATAACTGAAACATGAAATTATAAATCGAAAATTAAATAGAAAACTATAAACAAGCAAAGAAAGAAGCAAGAAGAACAGGCAAAGATAGAGACATTAAATGAAATCTATAAAACGATGAAAACACCAGAAGGAGAGAAGAAAATATTACGAATTGCTAAGGCCCGAGATGATGCATCCAAAGACCTGACAAATATAAGGCAAATAAAAGATAGCAATGGCTTAGTTTTAGCAAAAGAGAGTGAAATTAAAAGAAGGTGGGAAACTTATTTTGAAGGACTATTGAATGAGAAGAACCCAAGAACAGTATTTGAAGATGGACTCCCAAACGAGACAGTTAGCATAGGAGTGACTAGAAGAGAAGTAGAACAAGCCGTAAAGAAGATGAAAATTACTAAAGCTGCAGGACCGGATAACATACCAGTAGAGTAATGGAAGTGTCTTGGAGAGGAAGGCATAGATATCTTGTGGGACCTGACACAGAAGATCTTCAATCAGGAAAAGATGCCAGAGGAATGGAGAAGAAGCCTAATCATTCCCATCTATAAGGGGAAGGGAGACATCCAGGAATGTGGCAACTACAGAGGCATTAAGCTGATAAGCCATGCTATGAAAATATAGGAGAAGATCATTGAGAAGAGACTCAGAGATGAAGCAACAATTGGTGAGGAACAATTTGGATTCATGCTAGGAAGAGTAACTGTAGAAGCAATATTTGTTTTGAGACAGATGATAGAAAAACATTGGGAGAAGCAAAAAAGATTACATATGGTATTTATTGACATGGAGAAGGCATACGATCGAGTACCATGTCAGGAGCTGTGGAGATGTAAGAGAAAAAAGGGTGTCCCTGAAAAATACGTAAGAATCACCCAAGATGTGTATGGAAGGGCAAAAGCAAATGTTAAGAGCAGTATAGGCCTAACAGAAAGTATCCCAGTAAATGTGGGACCACATCGGGGGTCTGCATTGAGCTCTTGCCTATTTGATCTGGTCATGGATGTAGTAACACAAGGTATTAGAGATCAGTCTCCTTAGTGTAGAGTTTTTGCTGATGGTTTTATACTGTGTAGCACTAGGCGAGAGGTAGTAGAAGAGAAACTGGAGGAGTGGAGAAGAGAAATTTAAAATAGGGGATTGAAGATCAGCAGAAAAAAGACAGAGTATTTGAGATTGAAAAATGCCGAGAATGGAGACGTTGGTTTACAAGGAGAGAGATTGAAAAGAGTTAAAAATTTCAGTTATTTAGGATCAACAGTTGCAGAGGATGGTGATCTTGGGGCAGAAATAAACCACAGAATACAAGCAGGATGGAAGAATTGGAAAAAAGTGCGTGGAGTGCTATGAGAGAGGAGAATAGCTGTTAAGTTGAAAGGTAAAGTACAAAGGACAGTTATGAGACCAGCAATGATGTATGGAGCGGAGACGTGGCCAATAAAGGAGATAGAAGAGAAGAAGATAGATGAGGCAGAGATGAGAATGTTGAGATGGATGTGTGTGGTGACAATAAGAGATTAGATATTAAATGAGGTAATTAGGGGTACCACAGAAGTTAGAAAACTATCAGATAAAATCCAAGAAAGTAGACCAAGATGGTACGGTCATGTCATGAGAAGAGATGAACAGTATTTTTAAAGAAGTGTAATGGAAATGGAGGTAAAGGGAACAAAAAGAAGGAGACCAAAGCAAAGGTGGGGGACTGTATCAAGGATGACCTTCGATCAAAGAAATTAACCGATGATGAGGTGTGGGACAGAGGTAGATGGAGAAAGCTGACCAGAAACATCGACCCCGCATAGAAGTGGGAAAAGATGTAGACAAAGAAGAAGAAAAAGAAGAATAAGAAGAAATAAAATTAATCTTGGGCTAAGTTCAGCTAAGAGATACAATGAATTTGGAGACCATTTACTTATGCAGTACGTACTCGTATAGGGTGTACGCAGTTTCCTTGTATTTGCATGAGCGTATGGAGTGTCGCAAGTGTACGACCTTGGTTAATCAGGCAGTCGAATCCATATAGGGAGACCTAGTACACTACACCACACCACTAGCAACTAAACTATCACTTGATGACTCTAAGCATCACGCCCTGGCTTACCATCTTGACTGGTAGCCATTATACAGAAGGCCCTTCTTTTGTCCTAAAACAATGGTCTGTAATATGAAGTCACTATTCCTGGAAGTCAAGCCTGGAAGTCCCAGATGGTAGGAATGGTGCTCCTCTGAAATGTTTTACTAATAAAAGCTATTATTTCACAGCACTATGACTGGGAGGGGTTTTGTCTCTGTTGAAAGAGTTCAAAAGTCCACACTATTTCTCTTATAACTCATTATAACTTTACCACGCCAAGGAATGGGCTTTATTGACATAATTAATCTAATTACAAGCCATCAAAGAAAGTATGTCTATTGTTAATTCCGGTGCCATGCTGCCAAACCTTACGCTTCCATAATTACTTGAGAAATACTTCCAAGATTACCGAATTTCTTCCTTAAGGTTACCAGACTTGACTCACACATACTAAACCAAATCTCGACGGCTGCGTCTTTCTTAATGGGGGAAAGGAGTCTGTTTCCATACTTAATGGAGGAAGGGGAGTCTCTCTCCTACCTAATGCAGGAAAGTGGAGTCTTCTTCCATAGCTAATGGGGGAAAGGGAGTCTTCTCCCCTACCTAATGCGGAAAAGTGTGTCTCTCCCCTTCAAATAGAGGAAGGGAAGTCTCTACCCTACCTAATAGGGAAGGAAATGTTTTCCTTTCCCTAATGGAGGAAGGGGAATCTGTACCCTACACTCTTAGAAAAAATAGGAATTTTAATCGGAAACTCTCCGTAAAAATATACTGTTCTCAACCGTATTTCAGTACGATACAGGCGACCGTGATTTTACCTTACTTAGTTATTATCTATCACGGATTGGGGAACGTAATATCACTCTTTTGCGTCATTATAACCGTTTTGAAAACGGTAAAAATCCTAGAATAAATGTTGCCAGATATTTGCCATTTTTTTAATGCAAATTTTGCACAGTGTACCTGATAGGGAAGGATAATCTTATCCTCTACCTAAGGGAAAAAGGGGAGCCTTCTCCCCTTGAATAATATATCTCCCCAATGAGAATAAGATTATCCAACTGATATAACGTTGTGACTATCGAACAGAAACCTCTTTTAAAATCAATCAATCTCTGTAGAGATTTGTATATAGAAATCACATCAAATGTTTAAAGCTTAAGCCTATAAGAAAAGGTTATTTATGTACCGTAGAAATCTGTTAAGAACGGGGAAATAAAATAATTTTCTTCTCAATGATCGGCAATGTTTCTTACGTCAGTATTGGTGCGAGATGTCAGTACTTCATATAAGTAAAGGTAAAGAGACATGTAATAATATACTGATATGTCATATTACAAAAATGTTTATTCTTTACATATGTTAGCATAGGTCCTCCATATCAACAACAGGAATACAACAGCACAGCAACAGCCATAAGGAGAGGAATCATTTCCGACCGATTCTTTACTTGATCATTGAAATTGCAAATTCGTATTTCGCAAGTGTAATGCATTGAGAAAATGGCATACAATTCGGGAATTACGAAACACCACTAAAAGATGTTGCCCGATGAATTAGACAGGCTGAATGTTAGAAAGTAAAAGTATGCAAGCTGTGCTGTCTGTGTAGGAGGTAACTAATGACAAGGGATCTTCTGTAGATTGCAGCGCTTTGCCCCTACGCTTCTAGTAGTGTGCCCACAATCATCATGCTGTGAAGAGAGCAACGAGGACACCTGGAATCTGCACGACTGAAAAATCCCTGGAGTTTTGTAATCCAGATGTACCAATTTGAGGAAAATATAGGATAGAAGTAAGGAGAAGGATTGTTATTGAAATGGAATTACCTACAATCACTGGTGCGCCGATTCTCTGTCTGAAAATAAACCATATTAAATATTCTTTACAACTGTTTAGTGACGATTTTATTTGGAAGTGTAATTCATGTTATAGAAACTATTAGATTAGGAAAAAAAAAAACTCTATACAAGGTGTCTTTTGAGAATTGGAGATTTGGTACTAATCATTACAGAGGATTTTCAACTTGATTCCATAATGATAACAAATGTAGCATTGTAATCGGGCAAATTAATCTAAGATTATTGTAAACTTTGTGGGTTTATCAGTGGTAAATTTACTATATTATTATTATTATTATTATTATTATTATTATTATTATTATTATTATTATTATTATTATTATTATTATTATTATTATTATTAATTGCTAAGCTACAAGTAAGCCTTATGATGGTGAAGGACTGAATATTAGAATTAACTTCTGTTGATTAACACAAGAACATCCTCAGTCAAAGAGCTTCATTAATAATTTGGCCATAACTAATAGAAGTTAATTAGCTTTTTCTAAATATCACTTTGTTGACTTTCGGATTGTGGGTGATTCAGTAGATTCTGGTGATAATTGGGAGTCATCGTTAGTGAACTTTGTATCCATCACTAACCAATTAAAATCCGAATTCATTATATCATAACAAATGAACTATTGAGATCAGTAGCTGATGATGTTTTAGTGTGAGCGTGGAAAGGTGCCAGGGTTCTGAGTTTAATTCACCAACAATAAAATTATCAATAAAGGAGTAGAGAAAAAAGAGTTTCTTCGTTTATTGCTTAAAGAGAGAGAGAGAGAGAGAGAGAGAGAGAGAGAGAGAGAGAGAGAGAGAGAGAGAGAGAGAGAGAGAGAGAGAGAGAGAGGGTGGTGGGAGAAAGAGAGAGAGAGAGAGAGAGAGAAATAGGAAGTAATTAAACTCAACATGTTTACTAAGACGATGACTTTTCCTTGGCATCCCACCACCATCTCTCTCTCTCTCTCTCTCTCTCTCTCTCTCTCTCCTCTCTCTCTCTCTCTCTCTCTCTCTCTCTCTTCTCGAGATCATCCCCTGGGGTTTATTCAGTAATGCCATTAATTCGTCTCGTATCTCCTTTTCATTGGCGGTTGCCACAAAAGAATGACCTCAGACGTGATTCTCTGCAATGAACTGCAACATCCATCGCTCGTGCAACATGGAAGCAATGCTTGTTCTCAGGGTTGATTGATTAACTGATTTTGTAGTTATCTGGCATTCTGACATTGAAGGTTATTGACGTTGATATATTTTGTTATGAATAAGGAATAAAAGAAAATTCAATTAGGAGCCATAACAGCGAAGATGTCCTTTTAAAGTTAAATACCAGAAGTAGTGTTTCTCAGTAGCGGTCGATAAAGGGAAACGAAAATTGTCATGTTTCTTAGTTATGATCAGGAGAGGAAATTGGTTTGTATTTCTCATCTCTGAGGAAAATTATCCTCCAGAGATTTTACAGACACTATTGATAGATTTGTTCGGAATATCGTTGGGGAAATTTATTCTGTTTTACAGAAATAACAAACAAACTTTGATTGATGGATTTATAGACTAATGTTTGAAATGTATTTTGGAGCGATTATATATATATATATATATATATATATATATATATATATATATATATATATATATATATATATATATATATATATATATATATATATATGTATATATATTATATATATATATATATATATATTATATATATATATATATATATATATATATATATATATATATATATATATATGACAAATTCGTAGATAATTTGTATCTTTCCTAACTATACAAACCTTAGCTATTTAATAGCGATATTACTTTCGGCGTAGCTGAAATGACAAGCCATTAGAATTTTAACGAGGGTTCCTCTACCCACACCGATAGTTAGCAGGGGTAGGGGAGGGTAACTTGCTATTCCCCCCCCCCCTCTCACACACACCTGTGCTTGAGCTCACTTTACTTGGAGGTAGGACTTCAAGGGGGGATAGGGCTGGCGGGCAAGTTTGATTAAATAGCTAAGGTTTGTATAGTTAGGAAAAATACAAATTATCTACGAATTTGTTATTTGTTCCGTAACTGACATACAAACCACGCTATTTAATAGGGGTGACTCACCCATTAGGAAGTGTGGACGTCCCAGCCAGTACTGGCTTTTTGCCTTTGCCCGGGGGGTCGTTATTTGATTGTGTCAGCACCAAGAAATAAGGAGTCCCTGCACCTCGCTAGAACCTTGCTACGCAAGGACTGCGGCTTACGCAAGCTGTGTGTGAAGGTATAACGAAGTGTGACTCGTCCTAGGAAGTTGACCTGAAGTTCTTTAGATGGAAATTTAGACTAGGACTCTCCGCATACCACCTCGTCAGGGTATGGGGACGTCACAGTATTAACTTAATACTAGGAACACAAGGAAACATGGTTTACTTGCAGTGGTTTGAGGTTAGCTATGCAGAGAACCCAGGATGCTGCTCTCCCCCAAGAGAGGGAATGATGAAGAAAAAAATAAGGGCCAGTCAAACCTTTTCTTTCATGCAGACTAAAACCGGGTAACAATGCCCTCAACTTTCTGCTACTTGTCCAATGAGGAGCTTGAGGTTTTAAACCAGCTGTTGTGCAGCCACCACAGGGCCGATAGAAAACGTATCGAGCCTCCTGTGGGTCACGTCTTGCAGGTAGTGGGCTGTGAAGGTTGTGAGACGCTTCCACACCCCAGCTTGAAGGACCTGCGTCACTGAAAAATTCTTTTTTGATTGCCAGAGACGTTGCTACGCCCCTGACATCATGTACTCTTGGGCGACGTGATGGAGGAGGGTCTGGATTCAGGGAAAGATGAATCAGCCCGTGAATCCATACCGAGATGGTGTTCTTAGTGACCATCCTCTTAGTCCTCCCTGTGCTCACGAATAAAGCTGCCACATGAGGACGGACTGCAGCCGTTCCTTTAAGATATAGCCTCAAACTCCTTACTGGGCATAGTAGGAGATGGTCTGGGTCATCTGTTACAGAACGGAGACTGCAAAATCCAGAAGGAGTCGAACTGAGGGTCCGCTACTCTCGGATTCTGAGTCTTAGCAATAAACTCAGGGACGAATCTGAATGTTACCTCCCCCCATCCCCTTGCATGGGCGATGTCATACGAGAGACCATGAAGTTCGCTAATACGCTTAGGCGAGGCCAAAGGTAGTAGGAACACCATCTCCCAAGCTAGGTGGCGATCTGAAGCGTGGCTTAATGGTTCATAGGGAGGTCTCTTAAGAGACCTGAGAACTCGAACCACGTTCCATGGAGGAGGTCTCACTTCTGACTGAGGGCAGGTAAGTTCATAACATCGTATGAGTAGGGAAAGTTCCAGCGAGGAAGAAATGTTTATTCCTTTTAGCCTGAAGGCTAGACTTAAGGCTAAGCGATAGTCTTTCACAGCCGAGACTGAGAGGCGCATTTCTTCTCACAAATACACGAGGAACTCCGCTATTGTTGGAATAGTGGCATCGAGTGGAGAGATACCCCTTCCATGACACCAACCACAGAAGACTTTCCACTTTGCCTAGTAGACAGCTGCGGATGACTTTCCCAGATATCCAGACATCCTGACCGCAACTTGTTGCGAAAATCTCTCAGCGAGGTGATGCTGGATATTCTCCAGGCGTGAAGTCGTAGCGAAACTACGGCTTTGTGGAAGATGTTGGCATGTGGTTGTCTGAGTAGATTGTGTCGTGGAGGGAGCTCTCTCGGTAGCTCTGTTAGGAGTGCCAGAAGGTCCGGAAACCATTCCGCCTGAGGCCATAGCGGAGCTATGAGGGTCATTGAAAGATTGACAGATGTTCTGGTCTTGTTGAGCACCCTCCTCATCAGACAAAATGGGGAAAAGGCATAAACGTAGATGTTGTCCCACTGTTGTTGGAAGGCATCTTGCCAAAGAGCCTTGGGATCCGGGACTGGGGAGCAGTACAGCGGAAGCTTGAAGTTCAGAGATGTTGCAAACAAATCCACAGTCGGAGAACCCCACAAAGTCAGGACTTTGTTGGCTACTAGATGATCCAAAGACCATCGGTACTCACTATCTGAGATGCTCTGTTCAGATTGTCGGCAAGCACATTCCTCTTGCCTGGAGTGAAACGTGCCGATAGTAGAAACGAGTGGACTTCTGTCCATCTCAGTATCTCTACTGCAAGATGGGATAGCTGCTTTGAAAAGGTACCTCCTTGTTTGTTGGTGTAAGCCACCACTGTGGTGTTGTCGCTCATCGCCACCACAGAGTGACCCGCCAGGTATTTTTGGAACTGTTGAAGGTTCAAAAAGACGGCCTTCATCTCTAGAAGATTTATATGGAAGCACTTTTCTGATTCTGACCACAGGTCTGAGGTCGTGTGGTCCAATACGTGGGCCCCTTACCCTTTCTTTGAGGCGTCCGAAAACAGAATCAAATACATGGGGGAGGACGAGAAGATCCACTCCTCTTCGTAGGTTCTCGTCTGTCACCCACCACTGGAGGTCCGTCCGTTACGCAGGTCCCATAGGGATCATGACGTCCGGGGAATCGTAACCTTGATTCCACAGGGACTTAAGCCGCCACAGGAGGGATCTCATCCTGAGGCGACCGTTGGGAACTAGATGAGCCAAAGATGAAAGGTGACTAAGGAGATGTAACCACGATTGGGCTGGAAGTTCTTCTGGTATGAGAAAAGGGCTTGCGACCTTCCTCAGCCTTGCTATCCTGTCGTCTGATGGGAAGGCTATGTGGAGATTGGTGTCTATGATCATGCCTAGGTATACCAGTCTTTGAGTGGGAAGCAGAGAGGACTTCTCGAGATTTACCATGATCCCCAGATCCTGGCAAGTCCAAAAGTTTGTCCCGGTGCTGAAAAAGGGATGACACTGAGTCTGCTGGGATCAGCCAGTCGTCCAGATAATGGTGGAGATGGATGCCGATCCTGTG
>NC_090736.1:19769441-19789441 GCF_036898095.1 Palaemon carinicauda | reverse complement strand
ATACATCAAAACTGTTCAAACTTCCATTCGCGTTTTTCCATAAACTTTGTAACGAAACAAGAAGCACGAAAGTTTTCTTTCCCTAAAGACAGACATTACTGTCTGCATTTTGAAGTATAAAATTGGATAACGTTAACAATTAAGAATTAAGTATATGATGATGCCTTCGCAATTTCCATTTAAACACGAAACTAGTCCAAGTCTGAGTCCCACTAAAAAAAAAAATAAAATAAAAAAAAAAATAAAAAAATAAAAAAAGTTATTTTGTTGGAATTCGTAATAAGAAATTCAGTTTATCCATTTTAGGATTCTCTGAAAAACTCATTGTGTCTCTTTGGTCTTTATGTCTCAGGTGATTCATTTTTCCCATCTGACTCCAAACTGAGACATTTACTTCTCTTCCGAGTCCTTGATTACTTTGATGCTGGGTAGAGAACTTCATGACTGAGCCTTATTATCATACGTCCTCCTCTCTCGCTAACACAGAGGCAAAGAAGATTTTGATGCTGAGATGAGCGGAGTCTTAGCGAAGGCTTAAAGGCTTAAAGGACGCTCATGAATGGCAGAGGCAAGGGACAGTAACATTAACCAATCTAGGACCAGGGGGGCTCAGGCAATGGCAGCTGATGACTCAGCAGATAAGATCTGTAGGCTCTCCCAAACCCCCCTCCCCACCATCCTTAGCTCATTCGGATGGTGAGGTTACAGCCACTGTGGAGGATTAATTTTTTTTTTTTTTTAGCCAAATCCTGAGAGAGAGAGAGAGAGAGAGAGAGAGAGAGAGAGAGAGAGAGAGAGAGAGAGAGAGAGAGAGAGAGAGAGAGAGAGAAAAAAAAAAGGTAGTTACTTTATCGATTGTTTGTTGTGAGAGAGACTGTTGGTATAAATGAGATTGTTTGTTTATGTTTTAGTTAAGTTACGGCTGTGGTGAATGCCTTGGGTGAATGCTTATTTTGATTTTGACTGCAGCTAGAGGCTGGTGTGAATGCTGGATTATATTTTATATCATTTTTTGACCAGCGTGGAAGTGTTTAATTATTTAAAAAGTAAGTACAATTTTGTTTATCTTTGCTTGTCTTGATTGTGAATGATAGGAACAATTTATTATTTACGTTAGATTAATAGTGCGATAGTTTAGTTAGCTAGAAGTGTTTGTAAGTGTTTTTATTTTTTATTTTGGCAGGCCGTGATTCCTCCTTGGTGAGACTAACTCCTTTGGGGACAAGATTTAAGTGAATTTGATTGTTGACGACCTGGCTTGTTTAAGGAATTTGATACGATTGCTCTTGGGATTGATCGCTTGTTGATGACCTGGATTGCGTTAATGAACCTGATTTGATTGTTCTTGTGCTATAAAATTATGACGATGATGATGATGATGATATTGCTGATATAGACTGCCAATCAAGTGAGGCAGGTGCAGCAGATTACCAAAAAATTATCTGTCTGCCACCGATTGTTTCGTCTGCCAGAGAGTTGTGGCACTGGCCTGTAAGGACTGTTGGCCCTTGTGTGGACAAAGGTCCACACATATACAAATATTGGTTTTGGTGTGCGGGTAATTTTAAGTTTGTTTATGTTTTTATATGAATGGTGATACGGTTTTTTTTTTTGGGTATATTTATTAAGTTAATGATTTGTTTTAAGTATAATTATTTTGGTTGTGGATGGTTTTTATGTTAAGCTTATTTTGAATGCAGAGTTATTTGGTTTTAGTTTTAAGAAATATAGTTGTATGGTTATATTTTGTTTTGTCTTGTCCTTTCGTCTAAGAGTTCAGTTTAGTTAAAGTAAGGGGAAAGTTTGTGTTGCAGAGACAATTGTCTGGTAGAGTGATCCAGGGTGTGATGGTTGTTGTTGTAACATCCCACCACATTATTTTGGCACCCGAACAGGGACAGCCGTGGTGGTATTGAACCAGACTCTTTTACAAAGGTTATATTTAGGATTTAGATTTAAGGTTGATGACTATGGAAGGCAAATTAAAAGCTTTGGAGGAGAAATTGCGGCATTATAAAGAACAGGAGCAGAAGTTGATGGTTGAGAGAGGTTGAACTGGGAGAATGAGGCGATGCAGAAGGAGCTTAGGGAGTTGAAGGGAACTGTAGAGAGAGTGGAAGAAGGTTTTGAGATGAGAATGCAAGAAAAGGAGGAACGAATGGAGAGACGATTGGAAGCTATGATGGGGCAAGTAATGGGGATGATGAAAACTTTAATGGGTGAAGGTGCAGTCGGAGGAGTGTCCTCGGCGTCGGGTAATGGGTTGATAGTAGAAGAAAAGGCTAAGGAAAGTGATAATAAGAAAGAAAGTGATAGTGATAGTAATAGTAATGGTGATAGTGAGATTGAAGATAGGGGAATTAAGCATAGTAAGGATGAACAGAAATGTGATAGGAAGAAAGAGAAGAAAAACTGTCAGGATGATAGCAAGGATGATCGTGAGTGGGTGAAAGTGATGAGTAAGAAAAGGGCTAGGAAGAGTATAATCAAGGATAGGAGTAGGAGTGTGGAATTAGATTCTTTATATTCCAGCGAGGAAGTAGGAAACAAGAAGGAAAATAGCAGTGATGGTAGCAGTGAGTATGAATGTGATGTGTGTAAGACTATGTTAATGAGAGAGGTACCGAGGTGTGAAAGGTTCAATGAGCATAGTAGTAGGGATGTGTATGATTTTTTTAGGGAGTATGAGAGGTATTGTCAGGATAAGTATGGTGATAGTAAGAGAGTTTGGGCTAGGGAGTTAGGAGAATATTTGACTGGGTATTTGTTGACGATGTATGGTGTGATAATGAGTGTAGGGGATGTTGATTATGAAAGTGTGAAAAAGAGAACAATTGAGCAGGTGAAACGTGTGAAAGCGTAAGAATGATTTTGATGAGGCACGGATGATTGAAGGAGAAGCGATATCGATGTATGTATGTAGGTTGGAAACGTTAGCTAGAAAGAAGTACGGGGATGAAGGCATAAATAAGAATAAGGAATTAATTAAGTAGTTTTTGGCTACTCTACCTGAGAATGTTGCTGAGTTTATTAATTTGAAACGGAGGAAGAAAATAAGGTGGACGAAAGAAAGACTGACATGGGATGATATTTTAGAGATAGTTGAGGATTACAAGTTGGATAGGTGTATGAAAGAAAGCAAATCTGTGAGTGTAAGAACTGGAATGGAGGAAAGTGTGCCAGAATTTGTTAGTTTTAGAGATGCTGTTATGAGAGGACCAATGAGGGTAGCTGATAGTGTAGTAGATAGGAGTGTTAGGGCGAGTAATGTGGGAATACCTGTAAGGACAAATTGGAGAGTGAAAAGGCAATGTACGAGTGTGAGAATTCATGGGATAGGTAAAGGAAGTTTGCTAGTTTGGGAAGAAGTGCGTTTGAAAGTAAATCTGGGAAGTATGGAGGTGGGACATCTTTTCATTGTAATGGGAGAGAATTAGATGCCTAGTTGTATTTTGATAGGAATTGATTTTTTTAAGATTGCATGATCTATCAGTTGATATTTGTAGGGGTTTGCTTCTGAAGAATGGATGTGAAGTAGTTATGATAGAAGATAATAGCGTATTTATGACGAATTTTGTTGTCAATGGTTGATATTACGAGGAGTGAGGATAATCTATTGACTAAGGAGGAGGTGGATGAAATGTAAGATGAATATGTGGAAGTAAAAAGGTTTCGTGAATGTATGTTGAATAGTATTGAGGTAGAAGAATGGCCGTCTGATTTAGAGGTGTATAAGAAAGTAAGTAGGAGATTTATTGTGTGTAAGAATATTGTTTATTTTCTACATAAAGGAATGGATGAAGATATATATGTTCCTGTGTTTCCGATGCATGCAGCTGTAACTATGTGTATGTTAGTGCATGACAGATATGGGCATATGGGTAAAAATAAATTGTGGGAATGCATGCGTGAGAGATTGTTTACGCCTGGGTTGAGTCAGATATGCAAGGATGTAGCGACTATGTGTGAAGATTGCCAGAAAGGGAAGTATCAGAGAGAGCATGCTGTTCCTCTTGTTTTGAGATTACGTATGAAAGAACCATTTGAGATGTTTGTGATTGATTGTGTTACATTGCCTGTGACTGCGAGAAGACATGTGGGAATGATTGTTATGGTTGATCACATGAGTAAATTTACGTATGCAGTACCCATCAAGGATAAATGGAGTGAGACTGTTGCAAGAATGGTTGGTCAAGTGATGTTGCAGATGTGTGTGTGTAAGCCTGTGAGAATGTTAAGTGATAATGGCCCTGAGTTTGATGGATGGGAGTTTGAGCATCTGTTAAGAGAATGGGGTATTGAACATGTGTATTCGACTCCTTATATGCCAAGTGCAAATGGGTTGGCTGAAAGGACTAAGAAAATTAACTGAAATTTTGCGAATGATGAGTACATGTGATAATGATTGGGATTTTTATGTTGGTAAAGCATTGTGGGCTTATAATGCAACAGTGCATAAGAGTACGGGTATGTCTCCATGTAAGTTTGTGTTAAATTTTGAAAAGATGGTAAGACCGAGGTTGGGTGTGTCAGAGGATGATAGAGATGTGTGGAGGAAACCAAATGAGAGGTTTGAAAGCTTTAAAGTTGGCGAGAGAGTGATTCAAGAAGTAATTGAGAAGTGTAGAATGAATGTAAATAAGGTGCATAATAAGTTTGAAGGTCCATATGAGGTGTTGGAAGTTGGTTCCAGTGGATTAAGTTATGTTTTGAGTAAGTTGTGTGTGGATGGTAGTGAGGAAAGAGTTAGGGCACACCACAACCAGTTGCGTAAATGGAAGGAGGTACCTGACTATATCCAAGAGAATGGGATGAGTAAATGGTTGAAAAGGAACAAGTGTGAACCTAGTATGTATGAGGAATTAGGTTTAGAAGGTAAACAGTTGGTGTTAGTAGAATATATGAAAAGGAAGAATACGAGAGCTTTAAGTAAGGATGAAAGAAGAGGAAATTTTATAAGTAAAAGTGAGAATAGTAATAAGTATTACAAGAGTGTAAATGTACAAGTGAGTGTGGAAGATAAATGTATTAATACAGATGAATCATGGCTGAGTATGAATGATACCTATAGTGTGTGTGGTTTTTCATTAGATGATGTAAAAGAAAGTATGACGAATGCGAGAATGAGAGATAGGAGAATGATAAGTAGTATAAATGAATCATTTATTAAAATAGAAAATGGTTTGGATTAAATGGATGAATTGCTGATGGAAATAGGTGAGATTTTAGGGCCAAATGATAGTGAAGTAGATGGGATAGTACATGATATATTAGATGATAGGGATTTAGATAGGAATAGTGTTAATGTACCGAATTATTGTGATAAGGAAGAAGTGAATGAGAGAGTGCATAAAGGCCCAGTTACTCGGAGCAGAGGTCCTGTTCCCGACTGCGACTGGGTTATGAAATTAATAATGTAAGTGGTTGTGTGAGCAAGTAGTAGGATTTGGCAAAGTAAGGGGGGAGGAATGTGGAGGATTAATTTTTGTTTTATTTTTGTTTATTTAGAGAGAGAGAGAGAGAGAGAGAGAGAGAGAGAGAGAGAGAGAGAGAGAGAGAGAGAGAGAGAGAGAGAGAGAGAGAGAGAGAGGTAGTTAGTGTATCGATTGTTTGTTGTGAGAAAGACTGTTGGTATAAATGAGATTGTTTGTTTATGGTTTAGTTAGGTTACGGCAGTAGTGAATGCCTTGGGTGAATGCTTATTTTGATTTTGACTGCAGCTAAAGGCTGGTGTGAATGCTGGATTATATTTTATATCATTTTTCGACCAGCGTGGAAGTGTTTATTTATTTAAAAAGTAAGTACAGTTTTGTTTATCTTCGTTTGTCATGATTGTGAATGATGGGAACAATTTATTATTTATGTTTGATTATAGTGCGATAGTTTAGTTAGCTAGAAGTATTCGTAAGTGTTTTTCTTTTTTATTTTGGCAGGCCGTGATTCCTCCTTGCTGAGACTAACTACTTTGGGGACAAGATTTATGTGAATTTGATTGTTGACGACCTGGCTTGCTTAAGGAATTTGATACGACTGCTCTTGGGATTGATCGCTTGTTGATGACCTGGATAGCGTTAATGAACCTGATTTGATTGTTCTTGTGCTATAGAATTATGACGGTGATGATGATGATAGTGCTGATATAGACTGCCAATCAAGTGAGGCAGGTGTAGTAGATTGCCACAAAATTATCTGTCTGCCACCGATTGTTGCGTCTGCCAGAGGATTGTGGCATTGGCCTGGAAGGGCTGTTGGCCCTTGTGTGGACAAAGGTCCACGCATAAACAAATATTGGTTTTGGTGTGCGGGTAATTTTAAGTTTGTTAGGGTTTTTATATGAATGGTGTTACGATTTTTTTGTTTTTGGTATATTTATTAAGTTAATGATTTGTTTTAAGTGTAATTATTTTGGTTGTGGATGGTTTTTATGTTAAGCTTATTTTGAATGAAGAATTTTTTGGTGTTAGTTATAAGAAATATAGTTGTAAGGTTATGGTTTGTTTTGTTTTGTCCTTTGGTCTAAGAGTCCAGTTTAGGTAAAGTAAGGGGAAAGTTTGTGTTGTAGAAACAATTCTCTGGTAGAGTGATCCAGGGTGTGGGCGTTGTTGTTGTAACATCCCGCCACACCACAAACGAAACTAAAGAGTTTGAACGGGACTCGACCCCAGTCTGGCGTTCACCAGTCAGGGATGTTACCACATCGGCCTCCACAACCCGTCAGAATTGATTTGGCCTGTTTTATTTTTCTATCTTGAGAGTCTTAGATGATGGGATTCTTTAGATCAGAATTCAAGATAATATAGAAATGTTTTTTTCACTTATTAGAATGCATTTGCCTTTGGAAGAATATTCTCTCTCTCTCTCTCTCTCTCTCTCTCTCTCTCTCTCTCTCTCTCTCTCTCTCTCTCTCAAGACACACACACATACACAAGAGAAATTAGTAGTTAAATTACTGTTAATGGAAGAACTTCGAAATTATTTTTTTGACTTAATATTTCAGATAAGAAATGTGACTTTCTTGAAGGACAATATTTTTTGAAGAGGACTCTGCTGATCATGTCACTCTAATTCAGGCTCATCCCACAAAGCCTATCCTTTGAATAATAAAAGTCTTTAGGTTTCTGAAAAGTCTGAGAATGTGAAAAAGTTTATCGGCTTGACAACTTCCGTCCTTCGTTTTGCAGAGTTTCCAGATGAGCTTTATAGATCGTAATCGCTGGTTTATATCTTTCGTGTCTTTAGTTATATAGACGAGAGACTACATCAATTAATATACTGCACAATTACACTTACTTCTATTATCACTTATCTTGAAAACTATTCAATATTCGTTTTTCTAAAATCTGACAATCTTCTTTCTGATCTCCAGTAAGGGAGATTTTAAGTCATTTATTTCAATAGAGTAATTATGTCGAGGATGATTAATACCAGGATGATGAAGTTCTTTGTAACAAATCTCATGGTTTTACCCAACAGAATTCCCGGAAGAAAACTAAAACTTGAGGGGAACAATTATCCTCCTTCACTCAAGTGTCGGGTCGTCCTTCTTCAAAACACCTGGGGGATTTTATGCAATTAGTCTGGATACCTTCGAGGTCTTTGACATGGCCTGGTATAAGACCTTGCCAGCTCATCTCCCTGATTAAGAACTCATTTCTCTTTGTAGACTCATTTTAACTTTATTACCAGAATACTTTATTTTCCTGTGGAGTCTTACAGGGATCTGTTCACTGCCATTGCTTCTGTCAAGTGATAAAATCTCCAGTTCGTCTCTTTCTGTCTATATTCGTTTTCAGATGACTCTACTCGTAAAGAATATAGCTCATATCTTCTCAATCATTATTTGAAGCTAAATTTTAGACTCTTTAAACTCCGTGGGATGAGAATAATTTTCATCTCAATAGCATTCTTGGGTGAGACGGGTGAAATTTGGGTCACTAATTGCTCTGGATCCAAAATCTCTCTCTGGATTACAAAATTGTGATTTTTAAGAGCAGGAAATTCGGTACATGCATTCATGAAGATTAAATTGTCAGAGAAATGTTAATACGTGCTTGCCCTTTCCTGATATAGAATGCTCGTTACCAAGCAGTTCACCGATTTACTCTTCTGTTATATATATTTTACAGCGTTCTCAAGGAATTGGATAACTGAAGAAGGCTTGGCTCCAATGAGTATTGCTGCTCATGGTGTGTGAATAACTTGGTTGTCTCAGCATAATTGTATATCATTATCATCACTCTTCCAAACCAACGACTATATGTCACTGAGGACTCCAAAATATATGTCAGACCATTTCTTATGGAGGCTTCCAAAACATATGTCTTGCCACATCTAAGGAAGCTTCCTGTGCAATGACCTACCAAATCCCAAAGATTTGGAGAGGAGCGATGGTAGTGAGTAGTAGCTTTTTTGAAACTGGGGTAACACCCATCATCCCTGAAAGCTATCGACCAATATCCTTACTGTGCATCCTGTACAAATTATACGAATGAATGATCTTGGTCCGTATCCAAGCAACTGTTGAAGAACAACAGTCGACAGACCAAACTGGCTTTAGATCAGGACGATCCTGGTGCAGTCAGGTATTAAAGCTGACGCAATACATGGAGGATGAGATTGAGATGAAGCAAATCACCAGTACAGACTTTGTCAATCTTACAGCGGCATAGGATACTGTAAACCATGGAGTACTCATTCTGAAGGTAGCTTAAACTATATGGAATACCAAAATAGTCCATATCACTGAAGCATTCCTTACCAGTCAGAAATTTTTGTAGAAATGGAAGGCAAAAAAAAGCAGAAGGAGGATACGGAACAAGGGCCTTCCACAAGGTTAGATGCTGGCACCGACGCTATTTAACATCTATACAAATGGCCAGCCGAAGTACCAGAACATCTGTAGGTAAATATATGCAGCCGACCTGTGCATTTTCACACAATCAGATTTCTTTACTACCATCGAAGAAGACTAAAAAAGTACCACCTCAATGCCAATCCTTGGAAAACACAGGTGTGTGTGACTTCCACCTGAACAATCACCAGGCAAACAGAAAGCTAAAAAGGAAATGGGGTGACATAGAACTGGAAATCCCCCCAACCCAGTCTACTTAGGTGTCACCCTTAAAAGACCATAAAAATAAAAGCAAATATAAAGTAGCAACTACGAACAGTCTCCTCAGCAAACTTACCAACACCAGCTGGGGAACAGACCCTGAGACTGAGACATACAGCTCTGGCACTTTGTTACTCTACTACGAAAAACGCTGCATCAGCATGGGCAATATCATGCTATATGTATTAAGTTATACTTGGAGCTAAATAAGTTTGTTAAACTATTACTTTCACCCTAAAATCAATACCTCCACCATCTTTATACAAAGTAGCTGGTATCCCATCACCCCATATCCGACGAGAAACGCTGGTAAGAACTAAAAATAAGCAAATTAATGACCCTAGGCATTCACTTCACAATCACCAGGAATCAAGGCAAAGACTGAAATCCTGCTAAACCTTCACAACAGTGGATGGAGTAGACCCAATCTGGACAGCTGCTCACAGTTTAAGAAGTGGCGGGAAAGTGACCAATGTCAATCCAATGAGGCGCTGCCCAGCTCAAACGAAGGCCTGCCCAGGGGAACAACACTCACTAGAAAGGACTGGCTAACCCTAAACAGAGATAGGGTAAAAGCAACAAAACTGGAGATAATCGCCATAAATTGGGATTAGCTATCAACCCTGAATGCCCAGGGGGCAACACTACAAACAATGGAATACGGGTACGGGGGTGCCCACTGTGCCTACATGATTCATATCAAGACCTAAGAGAGGCAAACGGCATTGCCCTCTTGTGGCTAATCCTTATTTGTGGGGGTTACCTCCAGTTTTTGTCCACTTTTACCCTATATCTATTTAGGGTTACCCAATCGTTCCTGGCTAGGGTTGTTCCTCAGGGCAGGCCTTCATTGTTATAAGCCGCTAGAGTGTGGACATGTTTTGCGCGGAGCTCCGTCCAACACTCGCCCTGAGTCATGTTTTAGCTTTTTGTTTCTCGCTAAGAATATCATTGAAAAGATATTAGTTAATCTTATGGAGAAACCTAAGTGATAAGAAACAGTACACTATGTCTGTCCCTAACTATTTCTGCCTTATCTGTAAAAACACGGATGGAGACAAAAAATGGATAGGAGGTGAATGCAATAGATTCTACCATAAGAAATGTGTGTATATATTGACAAGCATCACTGAAAATGAATGGAAAAACCTAGATTGGTTATGGCCACACTGCGTAGGTGAAGCCAGACAAGCCAATTTACATATATCAAAATTAAAGGAAGAAGTGAATATGAGAGAAGAGGCCCTGAGCGAACAAGACGTGAAAAAAGACTACTTGGAAAACAAACTTGTGGACCTTAGCACACACGCTGCAAATTCCACCCAGACTACCGACCTCATTGAGAAAGTTGACATTCTTGCTATAAATATAGAATCAATTAAGGCAACACTTCAAACATTGATGGACCCAAAACTGGAGAAAACGACATTTGCTGACAAAGTTAAAGGAACAAAAGTGGTTGGTAAATAAATCAACAAATACAACAACTAGAATTACTGAAAGAGGTTGAATGGGCCCTTAAAGACATTCCTATACTTAACAAGAGGTCAACTACGAATGGAAATGTTGTTCAGAGAAGTGGCTGTAAATAAAATTCAGGACATTGGTTGCTGACACTAAAACGAGAAAAATCGGAAAACTAAAACAACAAATAATGTATGCAATGTGTACAATGATGAAGATGATGTAGTAAATGGTTTGATTCTAGGAAATCACTGCCTGGACCAAATCCAAAATATAGAAGAGAAAATAAGTGTAGTTCTGAAAAAAAAATGCTTCGGGTGGGACCACCCACTATGTGCCGAAGTGTGATCCTGAGGTTCGAGCTATTCATGATAATGGGGAAACGTTTCGTTACGATGCGGTATTTATAACATACGTGATAGGTACCACGTGATCACCTGCTACCACTGTCAGAGGTATGGACATCTTGAAAAAGATTGCAAGTCTATTCTTAAAGTCTGTGGGAAATGTTCAGGAAAACATTCCGCCAAGGAGTGTCATTCGCAAGTGGCAAAGTGTATTAACTGCACAAAGTTAAACAAACCAAGCGACCACATAGTGAATTCTAGAGAATGCAAAGCTTGTGAGTTTAAATTGAAAAGACTTGCAGAAAATACTGATCATGGTTACTAAGGATGTCATGAACTGTGGCTATGTACATAAACAATCTGCAGGTAATAACGCAATTCAAAATCGAGAATTGATAAACGAGAGGTATTTGGACATACTAGCATTATCTGAAACACGGTGAAATAACTTGGACAAGTCAAAGATCGCTGAAATGACACTACCCACACACACCTTCTCTCACATACCGAGAGAAGGTGGGTCTGGTGGGGTGTCGGACTCTTTATTCATAAAACTTACTCAAATCTATAACAGTGACGATTTAACAGTCAATGAACAATACGTGATATGGAACGTTAAATGCTCTGAACGAACAAGGTAAAACGACAGTGGAGGTCTTGTAGAGAGTGGAGTTCCCCTGCTCTATGGTATCGGAAAAACCGCCGTCAAAGTAAAGTAAGTAAAATCCATTAGGGCTGGGCAGGTCTACGTTTGGAAGCTTGCAAAACACACGTCTCGCTAGATCTATGGAAGCTTCCAAAACATACGTTTTGCCAGATCTATTGAGGCTTCTTTTGCCATCAGTTGGCTACTAATAATGTAGGAAAATTATATGGATAAGATATATTATTTTCCAAGATACTCATAAAAAGAATAATGAACATCGCCTACTGCTTATCTTAGACGCTCTCTTCCTTTGGGGAATAGCTGGTATTCAAATTTATGCATAGTCTTCTTATTGCAAACCCAAGGAAACCTCTTCTTGGTGTGTTTGACTATTCATATCTCATTCATCTTCATTTTCCATTCGTCCAGACGTTATTCCTGTGCGGTCTTTTACAAAATTCACGCTGTTCGAAGGGTGGGGAAGACACGTGATTATTCCATAGTAATTACTCGTGTGTTTTTCTTTTTATTACACATGCTTAGTGTTTATTGTTAAAAGCTTATGCATTCTGACTCCTAATTAATATGCAACATATTAGAAATGGACATTATTGTTAAAAGCTTATGCATTCTGACTCCTAATTAATATGCAACATATTAGAAATGGAAATGAAGCACATAAATCAATGTGCAAATTTGTATGACCTTCCTTGTTAAAGCAATGTTGTCCTTACCGTTCATGAAATTTTGCTTAAATGAGATCAAAACAAACAAAAAACCTAAATGCTTGGTTAGTAGAGAGAGAGAGAGAGGAGAGAGAGAGAGAGAGAGAGAGAGAGAGAGAGAGAGAGAGAGAGAGAGAGAGAGAGACCCCTTGGAAAAAATGTAAGTAAAGATTAGGCCTCATTCGCTTTAAGAAAATGTAAAGGAAATGGCCTCTCTTTCTGATTTGTATATATATATATATATATATATATATATATATATATATATATATATATATATATATATATATATATATATATATATATATATATATATATATATATATATATATATATATATATATATATATATCAAGACGTTAAGTCACTATACTCTTGGAAATCAAGTATAAGTGTTTGATTCAGAAATGGTGATATTTAATTCGGTGTCTGTTGATATCAATTTGCAATTAAGCTGATTTTCCAGGAATAGATCTCACCTATTCCTATCACTATATATTTTCCTGGAACACCTGAAGTGCCATTGTATCTCAAACTATAGATCCAGCACGGCTGGACATCCAATCTGTTAAGAGGCTCTACATGGAATCCCCTGTTCCAGAACAGATGATTCACGAGGCTGGAAATATTACCTACAGTGCTACTCTATTGAACTGGAAATCAATGATAATGGATCTTAAGGAATTTTATAGTTTTCCTTCATATCTTCTCATGTATAGTTCAATTATTTTTTTATTTCCTTTCCTCACTGGGCTATTCTCCCTGTTGGAGCCCTTGTGCTTACGGCAACCAGCCTTTCTAAGTAGGGTTGTAGCTTAGCTAATAAAAGTAAAAATAAATAGTAGTAATAATAATAATAATAATAATAATAATAATAATAATAATAATAATAATAAATGTATAGATATATAAATATATTAATATAGTAAAAATAGTAATATATTTACATATTAATATATTAATCATTTAATCTATGATATATGGCTAGACAGTACTACATTGGATCCTTCTCTCTGGTTACGGTTCTTTCCCTTTGCCTACACATACACCGAATAGTCTGGCCTACTCTTTACAGATTCTCCACTGTCCTCAAACGCCTGACAACACTGAGTTTACCACACAATTCTTCTTCACCCAAGGGGTTAACTACTGTACTGTAATTGTTCAGTGGCTACTTTCCTCTTGGTAAGGGTATTATTATTATTATTATTATTAAATGCTAAGCTACAACCCTAGTTGGAAAAGCAGGATGCTATAGGCCCAAGGGCCCCAACAGGGAAAATAGCCCAGTGAGGAAAGGAAATAAGGAAATAAGGAAAAATAGAACATTTTAGGAATAGTAACAATATTAAAACAAATATTTCCTATTTAAACTATAAAAACTTTAACAGAACAAGAGGAAGAGAAACTAGACAGAAAAGTGTGCCCAAGTGTACCCTCAAGCAAGAGAACTCTAACCCAAGGCAGTGTAAGACCATGGTACAGAGGCTATGGCACTACCCAAGAATAGAGAACAATGGTTTGATTTTGGAGTGTCCTTCTCCTAGAAGAGCTGCTTACCATAGCTAAAGAGTCTCTTCTACCCTTACCAAGAGGAAAGTAGCCACTGAACAACTACAGTGCAGTAGTTAACCCCTTGGGTGAAGAAGAATTGTCTAGTAATCACAGTGTTGTCAGGTGTATGAGGACAGAGGAGAATCTGTAAAGGATAGGCCAGACTATTCGGTGTCTGTGTAGGCAAAGGGAAAGAACCGTAACCAGAGAGAAGGGTCCTATGTAGTACTGTCTGGCCAGTCAAAGGACCCATAACTCTCTAGCGGTAGTATCTCAACGGGCGGCTGGTGCCCAGGCCATCCTACTACCTACAGGGTAGAAGAGACCCTTTAGCTGGTATGCAGCTCTTCTAGGAGAAGGATACTCCAAAATCAAACCATTGTTCTCTAGTCTATGGTAGTGTCATAGTCTCTGTACCATGATCTTCCATTGTCTTAGGTTAGAGTTCTCTTGCTTGAGGGTACACTCGGGAACACTATCTATCTAATTTTTCTTCCCCATGTGTTGTTAATTTTTTTTATGATTTATTTAGGAAATATTTATTCCAATGTTATTGTTTTTAAAATATTTTATTTATCATTGTTTCCTTTCTTCACTGGTCTATTTTCCCTGTTGGGGCCCCTAGGCTTATAGCATTTTGTTTTTCCAACTAGGGTTATAGCTTAGCAAATAACAATAACAATAACAATAACAATATCCATATCCATATTCATATTCATATTCATATTCATATGTTATATGTTGATAATAATAATAATAATAATAATAATAATAATAATAATAATAATAATAATAATAATAATAATAATAATAATAATAATTCCTGACGCTGATATTGTGTTTTTGACTAAAAGATTTAGAAATACGACAATGCTGTTGTGAAGAAGCATTCCTAAGTCGATATTTAAGTCTCATCTTAAGGACAGACTTTCTACCTTTCATTAATGAGGTACCTATCACAACTCCTTGTTAATGCAATGAACAGGATTTTCAAGAATGAATAATGCAGATCCTTTTCTGTATCTCATATACAGTGAACTGCAGTAGCTGTATCGAAATATATCAATTCTGAAAATTCGATCATTGGCTTAAGGATAGTGGTTATTATATAAATACTGCTTTACTTCGATTTTTCATGGAGCCGAACTAATTAAATTGCCTTCTACTATCGGTATTGCTGTTTGCTTTCGTGTAGCGAATGCCAATCAATGAGTTGCATAAACAAACACCGCATGTGTTATATCAGGTGATAAATGAGATGTTGGCTTGATTGATTGATTGATTGATTGATTTAAAGTTTTCAGGCATCCTGACATCTGAGGATGTTGGCTTGAAAAATTATGTTAAATCTATGACAAATATCAAAATCTTGGCAAAGCTGGTGTGCCAACATTACATAATCTATCTATCTATTGTGGCAAAGGCAAGGGACAGTGACATTGCCCTATCAAGCAGGACAATGACCGTATATATTTATGATCAGCGCCCAAGCCTCCTCTCCACCCGAGCTAGGACCACGGAGGGCCAGGCAATGGCTGCTGATGAGCCAGCAGATAGATTTCTAGGCTCCCCCAAACCCCTCATCCTTAACTCATAAGGTTCCAGTGACCAAAGGAACTAATGATTTTAGCAGTACTCGAACCCCAGTCTGGCGATCACCAGTCAGGGACGTTTTCACATAGGCCACCACAATCGTGTGTACAATGGAGCATCTAAATCTTTTTTTATACTGGTTGAATTGAAGAGCTTTATCTCTTATGTTCATTCAGTGAACTATTTTTGAAATGTTTTTAACAGGAAGACAAAGAAAACTTGACTTATTTTATTCAATCAGTTAAAGTGATTCCTATATGTTTGGTGATACAATAAAGTACGATTTATTTTAATATTCATAAAATTATACTACTTTGAAAGGATCAATTGCATTATTATTATTATTATTATTATTATTATTATTATTATTATTATTATTATTATTATTATTATTATCATTATTGTTATTATTATTATTATTATTATTATTATTATTATTATTATTATTATTATTATTATTATTATTATTATTATCATAAATTAATTGAAAAAAACCCGATAGTTACGGTTTTATATTTATAGAGTAGTCTCAAAATCATAATAATAATAATAATAATAATAATAATAATAATAATAATAATAATAATAATAATAATAATAATAATAATAATAATAATAATAATAATAATAATACTAAAGACTACGAATTTAAGAGAGATCTGACGACAAGTCTCAACTGGAAGCCTATGAATAAATTCCGCAAAGAGAGGGCAAACTGCAATCGAAAACCTCGATGGTTTTATATTAAGGAAAAAGACTTTCTCTTAACGGAATGAATATCTGAATGGCAGAGTTACATCAATTCCAGTAACAGCATGATACAATCGTTTAATATCTGAATATGAATTGGCCTTCGAGGGCCATCAAATCTGTCATAAAGTCCAATCTCAGTTGGTGAATGAATTAATGGGTCTGTTTCATCTGGACTGCCATTGGCAGACGGGATGAGACGTTTTGATGGGCGGTAATCTGGTGTTGTTTCCTTATCTTGTTTAGTAATCTCCTATCGATAATGAATGTGACATTGGTATCCGATATCATATGAGAGAGAGAGAGAGAGAGAGAGAGAGAGAGAGAGAGAGAGAGAGAGAGAGAGAGAGAGAGAGAGAGAGAGAGAGATATTGGTATGTATAGAAATCATATTTGTATGTTGAGAAGTTCTGGACGCCTGGAAAATAAAGGAAAAGTAAACGCAAGTCTGATCTCTCTCTCTCTCTCTCTCTCTCTCTCTCTCTCTCTCTCTCTCTCTCTCTCTCTCTCTCTCTCTCTCTCTCTAAATTTCCTTCTATTATTTTTCTGAAAATATACCCAAGGCTTCATTAATAATTCAACGACATCGGCCAACATTCATTCGTGTTAGCAGGAAAGATAAAAACAATCGTCTGAAGAGTGTTCTAGTTGGGGCTGGATTCTTCTCTTCCAGAAATACTCCTTTTAGAGTAAAGCGATAGTGTTACTATTACTAATTCCAGAAAAAGCTGCTTTTATTAGAGGAAGGGAGCTCTCTATCAGCACGGACTCTTGTTCTTTATGTAACTGGAGGCAAATGAATTTTATTTTATTTTGGAGGGAAAGTTTTTGTTGTTGTTGTTCCCAGGGTACGGTGGCTTTTTGCCAGCACTGGCTCTTGCTTCATGAAAATCTCAGATGGTATGGAAGAAAGAAAGATTTATGCTTCAGGGATATCAGATGAAATAGAATTTAACTATTGATTAATTATGAAAGGATGTTCTAATTTCAGAGTTTATTGACCAGGACATGATTTGAAAATTATCTGTATAGTTTGTAAAGGAAATTAGTTTAAACAGTAGAACTAAGAATATGATTTATATATATAAACAGACACACACACACACACACACACACACACATATATATATATATATATATATATATATATATATATATATATATATATATATATATATATATATATATATAGATAAATAGATAGATAGATAGATAGATAGATAGATGGAATAAAAATAAAGTTGAATTTTCCTTGGTAAAAGATTTGAAAAAATGTTAATTCCATGTATGCTATAATGAAATAAAGGCCCTTTTGGTAAACTAGAATTAAAGCACCAGGAATAGGGTTTTTGGCAGAACTTCAGATAAAGGTTACCTTCAACCTTCCCTTCGGCTTATTGAATATCTATTAGTACATGTACTCGAGTGCCATATGTAGACGAGATCATGATGAAGGGTAGATGGAGATGGTTTGGACATGCTCTTCGCACTCCACAAGAGAGATTAGTTCACCAAACATTTAACTGGGCTCTACAAGGCACTAGAAGAGTAGGGAAACCCAGTCCTACATGGCTGATGAATATGAAGCGCGAAGTAGGAGATGATGAATATAGAAGTATTGAATTTAAAGCTCAAGATAGAGACGACTAGCGAAATCTAACCGAGGCCCTTTGCGTCAATAGGCGTAGGAGGAGATGATGATGACACGTATGGCCATATAACCCTTCATAATCTTATATTACGATCTAGGGGTCTTATCTCCCTCAGTACAAATAACAAATCAGAGATCTTTCCTGAATCATAGCGCAAATATTTTTTTAGAAACTTATTAGGAGAAATTGTACAAGTATTTCTAAATTCAATTTACTTACGGTAATAGCACTGGGGGAAATATACGGAAAGTTTACTAACATGCAAATAGAAAAAAAAAATTTCAACTAGAAAAGAACTTAAAAAGTAAGTAATCATATTCAATTAATGAATTCCTTGAACAATTCAATAGCCCCTTAAAGGGTCTCTAAAAGCATTGGTTTAAGCTTAACATCACACTACTACGGCTAATTATGAAGTATTCTCATGAGTATGTCTCGATAATAACGTAAAAAGAATAAGTAATGCGAATGAAAAAGCTGGAATGACTGAAAAAAAAAAATAAAAAAGGAGCAAAGATTAGGGAATAATTTTGTTGCACCCATTTCTTAATTGATAAACTAAATAGTCCTTTATCAAAATTCGGTGATTCATTAACACTTACCCCCAGGTCAAGGTTTTCTACTTCTCGGTGTCCTTTCTATTTCATTAATTTTTGTTCTTCTCGTTTTAAGAATTGCAAACATCAGACCTCCCTGAAAAAAAGGAAAAGATATTTAGTTATTCAAAGAGGTATCTGCATGGAGACTTTCCCATAGCCTTGTCAAGGGATGTTTAAAAGGAACAATGACATGCAAATCAATGTGAGTATTTCGTTCAATGTTATTTGAATAATATCTTAATTCAATAACCTATTTTTTTCTATGATAAATCCATTGTAAGCAGAAGACTAATGATTTAGTTTTCATACAGAGAACAAAACTCTAACAGAACTTGGGTTATTTGGTTTCTCATTGAGATTAAAGATAAGTCTGCACTGGCAGAGATTCGTTAGGTGGAGGCATGACGGGACTGAAGCTTGAATTAAAAATGCATTCATTTAAATAGACCAGTCATAAACAGCCGAAGACACTGGCTAGGATTCTCTCATTTGAATAAATCAATTTCCAATATAAGCTCCAGCCTTCAACTGCCTTACCTATGTTTCACTTTCTGCTGGAGACTCAGACCCACACAGAGATAAAGCTATCTGAGAGCCAGACCTATACCAGAGACCAGTGCTATGATTTCTGTATGAGAATCAGCTCCTCCAAATCCAATAACCCTAGTTTTTACTTAGGGATTTATTCTTTTCCAGAAGTCAAAAGCCCCTGAATCTATAAGGAATATCAGGGTTATAAAGAGACGACCAAGTGTTGTGGATTCTATAAGGAGAACCAAGAGCCGTTCAAAAGCAGCTCGCACCGCGTTGTTCTTTATACATTCATGCATATATGTATGTATGTATGTATGTATATACATACATGCATATATGTATGTATGTATGTATGCATATACATACATACATACATACATACATACACACACACACACACACACACACACATATATATATATATATATATATATATATATATATATATATATATATTATATATATATATATATATATATATATTTGTGTGCGTGTGTGTGTCTGTGTGTCTGTGTATCGGTGTGTTTGTTTGTATATGACTCTTCTAAAGTAGTAAAATGAACAATTGAAATGATTGCATGGATTTTACTTACAGCGAACTCCATCATAATGGATGTCTCTAATCACCTCTCCCTCTCTCTGTCTGTCTGTCTCTCTCTCTCTCTCTCTCTCTCTCTCTCTCTCTCTCTCTCTCTCTCTCTCTCTGTCTGTCTGTCTGTCTGTCTGTCTCTCTCTCTCTCTCTCTCTCTCTCTCTCTCTCTCTCTCTCTCTCTCTCTCTCTCTGCCACTCAAAATCCCTGCAAAATCATCTCCCTCCCTTTGTGTATCCTCTATTCATCCCAATTGACCTCTTCTTCTCTTATCGGCCTTAATATGCCAGGATATTGGAAGGAGCCTAATCCTATGTCTTCCTTTTAAAGCATGACCCCTGGATCTCCCATCTCTTTTATCTTCATATAATGATAGTCAAGAGATACCTTTAGAAGTGTTCTTTATTCACTTCTATCTTCGACACTTCCTTTCC
>NC_090736.1:19745177-19760177 GCF_036898095.1 Palaemon carinicauda | reverse complement strand
ATCTCGGTATTGTCAGGTGTATGAGGACAGAGGAGAATGTGAAAAGAAAAGGCCAGACTGTTCGATGCATGTGTAGGCAACGAAAAATTAGCCGTAACCAGAGAGAAGGGGGTCTAAGGTAGTACTGTCTGGTCAGTCAAAGGACACATTAACTCTCTAGCGATAGTATTTCAACGGGTGGCTGGTGCCTTGGCTAACCTACTACCTACTCACGCAAACTTAGGAATAACTTTCGTGAATGACGATAGTAGGAATGATGACCTCCTTTCCAGAACATTTTGTACCCTATTGTTCAGCAACAATGCGTGTGTTCTATTGAGGTTTTCAAATTAAAGAGATTTGACGTTGCTGGTGGATGAATATATAACTGACAGTAATTACGATTCGGTTGTTCACCAATAACGATATGAGTGAGTTTAGGCTATTGACGCACGAGTCTCTCTCTCTCTCTCTCTCTCTCTCTCTCTCTCTGTAGATATTTAATTAATTGCATTCGAAATATCATAAGAAATTCTTCCGTACTGTTTCTCCTACAGAAAATAGTGGCTTCACGTTAAAGACATTTTCTTTGTTCGGCGTACAGTATATATATATATATATATATATATACATACATATACCAAAGGCACTTCCCCCAATTTTTGGGGGGTAGCCGACAACAACAAGAAACAAAACAAAAAGGGGACCTCTACTCTCTACGTTCCTCCAGCCTAACCAGGGACTCAGCCGAGTTCAGCTGGTACTGCTAGGGTGCCACAGCCCAACATCCCACATTTCCACCACAGATGAAGCTTCATACTGCTGAGTCCCCTACTGCTGCTACCTCCGCGGTCATCTAAGGCACCGGAGGAAGCAGCAGGGCCTACCGGAACTGCGTCACAATCGCTCGCCATTCATTCCTATTTCTAGCACGCTCTCTTGCCTCTCTCACATCTATCCTCCTATCACCCAGAGCTTTCTTCACACCATCCATCCACCCAAACCTTGGCCTTCCTCTTGTACTTCTCCATCAACTCTTGCATTCATCACCTTCTTTAGCAGACAGCTATTTTCCATTCTCTCAACATGGCCAAACCACCTCAACACATTCATATCCACTCTAGCCGCTAACTCATTTCTTACACCCGTTCTCACCCTCACCACTTCGTTCCTAACCCTATCTACTCGAGATACACCAGCCATACTCCTCAGACACTTCATCTCAAACACATTCAATTTCTGTCTCTCCATCACTTTCATTCCCCACAACTCCGATCCATACATCACAGTTGGTACAATCACTTTCTCATATAGAACTCTCTTTACATTCATGCCCAATCCTCTGTTTTTTACTACTCCCTTAACTGCCCCCAACACTTTGCAACCTTCATTCACTCTCTGACGTACATCTGCTTCCACTCCACCATTTGCTGCAACAACAGACCCCAAGTACTTAAACTGATCCACCTCCTCAAGTAACTCTCCATTCAACATGACATTCAACCTTGCACCACCTTCCCTTCTCGTACATCTCATAACCTTACTCTTACCCACATTAACTCTCAACTTCCTTCTCTCACACACCCTTCCAAATTCTGTCACTAGTCGGTCAAGCTTCTCTTCTGTGTCTGCTACCAGTACAGTATCATCCGCAAACAACAACTGATTTACCTCCCATTCATGATCATTCTCGCCTACCAGTTTTAATCCTCGTCCAAGCACTCTAGCATTCACCTCTCTCACCACTCCATCAACATACAAGTTAAACAACCACGGCGACATCACACATCCCTGTCTCAGCCCCACTCTCACCGGAAACCAATCGCTCACCTCATTTCCTATTCTAACACATGCTTTACTACCTGTGTAGAAACTTTTCACTGCTTGCAACAACCTTCCACCAACTCCATATAACCTCATCACATTCCACATTGCTTCCCTATCAACTCTATCATATGCTTTCTCCAGATCCATAAACGCAACATACACCTCCTTACCTTTTGCTAAATATTTCTCGCATATCTGCCTAACTGTAAAAATCTGATTCATACAACCCCTACCTCTTCTAAAACCACCCTGTACTTCCAAGATTGCATTCTCTGTTTTATCCTTAATCCTATTAATCAGTATTCTACCATACACTTTTCCAACTACACTCAACAAACTAATACCTCTTGAATTACAACACTCATGCACATCTCCCTTACCCTTATATAGTGGTACAATACATGCACAGACCCAATCTACTGGTACCATTGACAACACAAAACACACATTAAACAATCTCACCAACCATTCAAGTACAGTCACACCCCCTTCCTTCAACATCTCAGCTTTCACACCATCCATACCCGATGCTTTTCCTACTCTCGTTTCATCTAGTGCTCTCCTCACTTCCTCTATTGTAATCTCTCTCTCATTCTCATCTCCCATCACTGGCACCTCAACACCTGGAACCGCAATTATATCTGCCTCCCTATCATCCTCAACATTCAGCAAACTTTCAAAATATTCCGCCCACCTTTTCCTTACCTCCTCTCCTTTTAACAACCTTCCATTTCCATCTTTCACTGTCTCTTCAATTCTTCCGCCGGCCTTCCTTACTCTCTTCACTTCTTTCCAAAACTTCTTCTTATTCTCTTCATATGACTGACCCAGTCCCTGACCCCACCTCAGGTCAGCTGCCCTCTTTGCCTCACGCACCTTGCGCTTTACTTCCACCTTTTTCTCTCTATATTTTTCATACTTCTCTATACTATTACTCTGCAGCCATTCTTCAAAAGCCCTCTTTTTCTCTTCCACTTTTACCTTCACTCCTTCATCCCACCATTCACTGCCCTTCCTCATGCTGCCTCCAACAACCTTCTTGCCACATACATCACTTGCAATCCCAACAAAATTTTCTTTTGCTAACTTCCACTCCTCCTCTAAATTACCAGTTTCTCTTACTCTCACCTCGTCATATGCCATTTTCAACCTTTCCTGATATTTACTTTTTACCCCCGGTTTTATTAGCTCTTCAACCCTCACTAGCTCCCTTTTACATCCACCTACTCTATTCCCCCACTCTTTTGCTACAACCAATTTTCCTTCCACCAAGAAATGATCAGACATACCGTTAGCCATACCCCTAAACACGTGCACGTCTTTCAATCTTCCAAACATTCTTTTTGTTATCAACACATAATCCATTAATGCCCTTTCTACTACTCTTCCATTTGCCACTCTTACCCATGTATACTTATTCTTATCTTTCTTTTTAAAAAAGCTAGCACTTATTACCATCTCTTGTTCAACACACATATCTACCAGTCTCTCACCACTCTCATTTTCACCTGGTACGCCATATTTCCCAATGACACCTTCTACCTCTCCAGCACCCACTCTAGCATTTAAGTCACCCATAACAACCACATAATTCCTTCTACCCAGTCCTTCTACACACCTAGTTAATTCACTCCAGAACTCATTCCGCTCTTCTTCACTTTTCTCACTACCTGGCCCATACGCACTGACAAACGCCCAACATTCCCTACCCAACCTAACCCTTACCCACATTAACCTAGATGATATCTCCTTCCATTCCACTACTTTACCTGTCATCCATTCACTCAACAATAAAGCCACACCCTCTCTCGCTCTTCCCCTTTCAATCCCAGACACTCTACCAGACATTTCACCAAACATCACTTCACCCTTTCCTTTCATCTTTGTCTCACACAAGGCCAATACATCCATCCTTCTACTTCTAAACATACTTCCAATCTCACATCTTTTACTCTCTATCGTACTACATCCACGCACATTTAAACACCCCAAAACTAGAGTGCGGGGAGCAGTCACTCTCCTCCCCCAGCTCCATCTCTTTGTTGCTGTCTCACAGGATACTTTTACAGGAGAGAGGGTTCCCAGCCCCCTCGTCCCGTCCCTTTTAGTCGCCTCTTACGACACGCAGGGATAACGTTGGCGCTATTCTAATTTTTATATATATATATATATATATATATATACTGTACGCCGAACAAAGAAAATGTCTATATATATATATATATATATATATATGTGTGTGTGTGTGTGTGTGTGTGTAAATGTCTGTTTATGTATATTTGTGTATAAAATCTTTATTTATATTTTTTATAATTATATACTTATTACTTATACGTGTATATATACGGGTTATAAACAAGAACCCTAATTACCTCGTCATTTTTCAGTTTCCCCACCCTATAGAATATACATATAATAATTTGCACAAAGTTATGTGTTATTTAATAACACAAAAAGACCTATTATTTCGCAGGTTTAAAGATATGCATTTATTTACTTTTCAATTGTATCTGGAACACCTTCCTGTTGCCGACTGGTTCAGAGTCCAGCACATTTTAAAACTATCTTGAAAATTATCCCTCACCTTCAACGATTCCACCAGCCCAACCGAACCTCACGAGAGTTTGAAAGTGTGTAAAAATATTTTTCTTCACCAGACGCTTTAGTTACTGATATTGTTCAGCTCTATTCTCAACTGAAAATTATCTATAAAAATCATATTCAATATAATTGATCTTTTGTTAGTAGCAAAACAAAAAATGGAGCAGAGTATGGTTGTGACTTTTGCAATATATAAACGAAAAACATAAGTCAGAAAGGGTTGGAAATTCTAGCATACCAAAGAAATTGAGTGAATGGAAACAAAATATGAATGTGCTTTTAGATATAGAGCAAAAGTAGGGAGAGAAAATAAACAACGAAAAAAGCAGTTGACTTTAAAAACATTGAGGATTGAAAACAGTGTCATTAAAAATGGCAGAGGAAGTGGGGACTGAGGCCCTTTTTACCAAGATCATCGCGTCGTCTATTGACTTGATGATAATTCCATTTGCTGCATGATGATGAAAGGCCGCAAGAGAAAGGGACTTTACCGGGACGTTTGCATCTCAACAAAACACAAAATATAAAGATTATTTTCACATCGCGTTGTCTGTGAGTAATTCGTCACAACTGTGAATGACAGTTTGAAAGTGATTGTGAATATGTGTCTGCAGAATATCATGATAAAATAGGTTAAATATTTAGGTATTGTGTCATTAAATATTCTTTTGTTTGTCTCAATAAAGGAAGATAACTCGACAATGGTTTTTAGAAATGCTTTTGCAGGTTAGAAACTCAGAAATTATGTTATTTAAAATAAGTGTTTAGAAATTAATACAAAGATGGTTCTTACCTTGAAAATCACTCTCTCCAAATGGCTGAGATTCATACACTGTTTACATATCCATCTTCTTAGGCCCTGAGGACGGTTACATTAAATTGGCGACTGTCAATATCTTCAGAGAATTTAATCTTTAAAACCCGATCACCTTCCATAGGAATCACTCTCAACCGCACCACCATACAGCCACACACGAAAACTTCAAGTTACTAACTGCAGTTATTGACAAACCTGAACTTCATAGTTTAGCCGATTCTATTTAGGAAAAAAAATCAAGACGGAGCATTCAGAAAAATATAACTTAAGTTAAGGGGCCTATACACGTTCAAAAAAGTCGTCAAAATTTTGCATCAGAATTTTGATAGCCAAATTTTGATGCAAAATTTTGATGCAAAATTTTGACGATTTTTTGAACCTTTATTTAAGCCTTTAGGCATTTGGGTAATTTTGTCAATTCCCTTGTGTGTTTATCATACGCCGTAAATAATCAGTGGTTAGCGATGATGCCAACTGCCCATTTGTTCACTCACAATAGCTTGTTTTAGTCTATGCTTAACAACCAACAAATGCTATTGTAAACAAATGCATATAAAATGAGTTTGAAGATAAGGGACGACTAGAGAGATGCAAAGGCTCACATAATGACATAAAATTCCCGTTAGGCCTTGTAGCGTTTTCAAAGAAAGAAGAATGACTCAAGTAATTGCAAGAGTTCCAAAGGTAATTGAATTGAAGAAAAAGTCGTTGCAAATGAATTAGACAAAAAATTAGATGCGTTGAGCAAAAGGAGATGTAATATTTTGGTTCAGGTAATGAAGACTTAGTCAAGGGGCATAGCTGAAGAGATAGCTCGATTAAGGTACGTTTTGCATGCAGCGATTGTTGCAATTATCGCCCAGAAAATCATCGCTGACCACTAATTACATTAAATACTATGTGGCTGTTTTTGCGACGAACGATTATCGCTACAGACGCGAGCGATTATCACTGGCTCCAAATAGTCGCTCGTTGAAAAACATCCCTGTGGAAATAAATGTAATTAGTGCTCAGCGATGATCGTAACAACCGCTGCATGCAAAACGTACCTTTAGTAGAGTCCCCCGTAGTCATGGTTTCGGCTGAGAGGCATAAGTCCGAATCTTTGCCTAGCCAAAAGCTGAGATCATAAATCATTTTCCAATGAATATACATTCCTAAAGGTAGAATTCAACATTAAAAGCCATTATGGTTGATATTTACACACGCACAAAGAAATATATGTATATATATATATATATATATATATAGATATATATATATATATATATATATGTCTGTCTATCTATCTATCTCTCTCTCTCTCTCTCTCTCTATATATATATATATATATATATCTATCTATCTATCTATCTATCTATCTATCTATCTATATATATATATAATATATATTATATACATATATTATGTTTGTGTGTATGCGCGTGTGCATGTATACTGGATGTTCGTTTGATCAGCAATAATGAACGATTGTGTATGTGTTCGCTGTATAGGGGAGAATAATATTCAATTCTTGGTTACAAAACCTATGCCTAAATGCGATGAGATAAAGAGGCACGAACGATAGTAACAATAGAACGTTCAGTCTGGTATCATCTAATTTGAGCTGCCACTTACCTATTCTTTAGACCATTAGCAACTAACCCTGTCATAAAGTACTTTAGAACCTTTTTTTTTCTTTAAGGCAATAGGCTTCACTTTAAATTTCCGTTATCATTGAAGATCTTTTTCTCTGTCTGTCTGTCTGTAATACCCCTTCTCTGTCTGTCTATCTTGCTGTCTGTCCGTCTCCAACACCCCTTCTTTGTCTGTCGTTTTGCGCTTTTGACTGACAGAATCACCTGGTGTTGCTGAAGCCACAATTTGTTCGAAATCCGTTGGATTCTCCGTCAAGTTTGCTCGTAGAATCAATTTCCATTCGGTGGAATATAAAGAAAACAGATTCAGCGGATCATATGAAATATTGTCATGATTTATCCCGATGATTTGTTACCGCGTCAAGGCTTTGGGTTAATTTTCACAAACACAAGTGCTGTTGTTGCTGTTGTTTTTCTGAGAGGTAGTAAATATTATAGTACGCTTTAGAATAAGTGTTTAGAATCTTGGAACGTATGCATTTAAAGGTTTAAAGGCTACTCATGAATAGCAGAGGCAAAGGACTCTGACAAGCCCAAGCCAGAAGCGCAATGCCCTAGCTAGCACGGCAATACCCTCGCTAGCAGGACAATGACTAAGCTAGAAGGGACTATGCCCTAGCTAGCAAGATAATGTCCAAGACACTTGCTTCACCCCAGCTAGGAATAGGGAGGGCCAGGCAATGGCTGCTGATGACTTAACAGGTAGACCTTTAGGCTCCGTCACACTCCCCATCCTTAGCTCACAAGGACGGTGAGGTTGCAGATACTACAAGAAACTACAGAACTTGACCGAGACTCGAACCCCAGTACGACATTCTCCAGGCAGGGACGTTTTTAGCTCACCACAAAAGTTAAAATTTAAAAACGGACGTCAAGTGATGTCAAACTGATCACAAAAGTGGAACCTAATATTAAGTCACGCTGATCCAGAAACCTGTTCTATTCCATCATATCTGGAAAATAGAAAAAATTCTTGCATCTTGTCTAACCATTTCATCAATTTTTATCCCTTCCTAAATAAAATGTTTTTATGTTGCCTTAGTTTTATCGAAGAAGACTTATTTAGTTAGATAGATTCTTCTAACAAAAGCGTGGATAACCATAATTGTTGATTTGGTTGTTTGTAACAAGAAGTGATTATATAAATCATTATAGAGTACCAACAAAACATTTAAAACTGTACCATGAAATTATTAATCGCAAATGAAATAGAAAACTATAAAAAAGCAAAAAAAGAAGCAAGAAGAACAGTAGCAAAGGAAAGGGCAGAGACATTAAATGAAATCTGTAAGCGATGAAAACACCAGAAGGAGAGAAGAAAATATTACGAATTGTTAAGGCCTGAGATGCCGCCTCTAAAGACCTGACAATATAAGGCAAATAAAAGATAGCAATGGCATAGTTTTAGCAGAAGAGAGTGAAATTAAAAGAAGGTGGGAAACTTATTTTGAAGGACTATTGAATGAGGAGAACCAAGAACAGTATTTGAAGATAGACTCTCAAACGAGACAGTTACCATAGGAGTGACTAGAAGAGAAGTAGAACAAGCAATAAAGAAGATGAAAAATAGTAAAGCTGCAGGACCGGATAATATACCAGTAGAGGTATGGAAGAGGCTTGGAGAGGAAGGTGTGATGCGCCGAGTAAGGGTGTGAACTCAAAGGCAGATTGGAAACGACTGAGTTGTTTATTAAGGAACACGCTTCTTTATATACAAAACCTCAAGGCAACAGGACATGACCTGTTCGAGAGACAGACAATGTTACAGAGCAAAACAGAGACATGATCATTCAGGTTCTTTTTAGTGCGAGGGGAGAACGAAGATACAAGCATAATATATACAAAAGGAATTATATACAATTGTGTGACATACGGTTGGTACATGGCTCCCCCCTTAAAAATGACATTCTGTACATGTTAAATAGGGTGCCCTGATCTAGAGAGGCAAACTGTAGGCGGGTCATCTGGCAGAAGATAAGCAGGTTTTAGACGATCAATGGAGACCCAGTCTTCTTTACCCCGAATGTTGAGGAGGAATGCTTTCGGACTGCGTCGGATCACAAGGAAAGGGCCCGTGTAAGGGGGCGTTAGTGGTGGCTTGCTGGTGTCGTTGCGCAGGAAGACATGCGTTGCAGAGTGCAAGTCTGTTGGTATGTGATGCTTCGCTGGGGGCTTGTAAGTCTGGCGGCACGGAGTAAATTTTCCCATGACGTGACGTATGCGCTGGAGATCATCGGAGGAGGTCGCAGAAGGAAAAAATTCGGCAGGGACGACCAACGGGGTCGCCATACACCATTTCGGCTGCCGAGATGTCGAGGGCATCTTTAGGAGTGGTCCTTAGTCCAAGGAGGACCCAGGGAAGCTGAGTAAACCAGTTGCAATCCTTGCAGCGGGACATCAAAGCTGCTTAGAGGGTGCGATGAAAACGTTCAACCATTCCATTGGCAGCGGGGTTGTAGGCCGTTGTCTGATGTAGGGTGATGCCCAGGAGATTCGCTAATGACGTCCACAATTGAGAGGTGAAAGTGGTTCCCCTGTCAGAAGTAATATGCTCAGGGATACCAAATCTTGAAATCCATCCAGAGAGTAAGGCAGATGTACATGAGGCGGACGTTGCAGTTTCCATGGGAATGCCTTCAGGCCAACGAGTGGAGCGGTCGATGACGGTAAACAGGCAACGATGTCCTTGTGATGTGGGTAGGGGGCCTACAACGTCGACGTGAATGTTTGCGAAATGACGCTGAGGTTGAGGAAAGGGGCCCACTCCTGAATCCGGTGTGTCGATGTACTTTGGAAGTTTGGCAAGAATTACAGGCGCGGACCCAATCCTTAGCATCCTTAGAAATGCCGTGCCAAATGAACTTTGCCTTCTGCAGCTGTGCAGTAGAACAGCAAGAGGAATGTGAAAGGCCGTGGATGAAATCAAACACCTGTCGGCGCATGGGAGCAGGAATCCAAGGTCGCGGTCTACCAGTACTGACGTCACAGAGGAGGGTGGTGTTGGAGTCTTCGAGGGAAAAATCCTCCCAACGGAGGGGACGTGCAGGATGTCCTACAAGCTTGATACTCTGGATCCTGTCGTTGGGCTTCAGCCAGGGCGTTGTAATCCAATCCCAGTTGAACGGCAGCCAACGTGTTTCTTGAGAGGGCATCGGCAACGGGATTCATTTTACCAGGGACGTATTGGAGGGTGCAATTGTATTCAGCCACGGCGGAGAGATGTCGGCGTTGACGGGTGGACCAGGCGTCAGACTGTCGAGTGAAAGCGTGCACCAGAGGCATGTGGTCTGTGCGAATGACGAAGGGCGTACGTTCTAAGAAATGGCAAAAGTGACGGACAGCCAAGTGCACCGCCAGCAATTCTCGATCGAAGGTAGAATAACCCGATTCTGCCTTGGACAGTTTTTTGCTGAAGAAGGCCAATGGGCGGGGCGAGCCTTTGACCACCTGCTCGAGTACTGCATCAATAGCGACGTCGCTGGCATGAGTGGAGAGAAGGAGAGGGGCGTGTGGGATAGGAAAAGTGAGAGCTGCAGCAGTTGATAGGGCCTTCTTTGCATTGCAGAAGGCTGCTTCTTGAAGGAGACCCCACTTCAGGTCCTTTGGCTTGCCCTTGAGGGAGGCGTAGAGGGGAGCAAGAGTGGCGGCAATGGCTGGCAGAAAACGGTGATAATAGTTGATCATGCCCAAGAATTCCTGCACAGCTTTGACGGTCGAGGGCGTGGGGAAATTGTGAACGGCTGCTACCTTCTCAGGGAGGGATGGACTCCTTCAGGAGTGATACGGTGCCCTAAGAACGACACTTCGTTGGCGCCAAAGGTACACTTGTCGTACCGGACTACAAGGCGTTTTGTTGCAGGCGGTCGAGCACGATGCGCAGGTGACGGAGGTGTTCCTCTTTTGAGGAGGAGAACACAAGTATGTCGTCCACATAACATACACAGAAAGGGAGGTCCCCTAAGATGCCATCCATGAGACGTTGAAACGTTGCCCCAGCATTACGAAGGCCAAAACAGGAGTAATTGAAGGTGTATGTGCCAAACGGATTAGTGATAGCGGTCTTGGGGATTTCTTCTGGGTTCATAGGCACCTGATAATACCCCTTCAGCCTGTAATCCCCGCACGGACGGAGGGAGCCGTCTTTCTTCAGAACGATGTGTAAGGGTGACGACCATGGGCTGGAGGCCTTTTGGCAAAGGCCCTTTTCCTCCATTTCGGCGAACGTCTGTTTGGCGGCTGCCAATCGTTCCGGTGCCAGACGTCTGAATTTTGCGAAGACTGGGGGTCCCGTCGTCTTGATATGGTGATAAAAACCGTGCTTGGCAGGAACCGTGGGCGTTTGACGAAGTTCTGGACGGAAAACTTCCGGGTACGACGTGAGGAGGTGGGCGTAGGCATCCGTGGGTGCGCTGATGTGGAGAGCGAGGTTAGAGGGGGTGGGTTGAAGAGGTGTCGACAAGTACGAGTCTGCGTTGACCAATCGTCGGTGGGCGACATCGACCAGAAGGTGGAAATGAGAGAGGAAATCCGCACCGAGGATTGGCATTGTGACGTCAACAACGAGAAAATTCCAATTGAATTTACCGTTTCCCAACGATACTATGAGGTTCTCGTAACCGTAGGTGGGAATCGCAGATCCGTTGGCAGCTACCAAGCGGACGTCGGCAGATGTAGACAGACTACGTTGTGCCTTGAATAGTTTCCTTGGCAAAAGAGAATGACAAGCACCACGTTTCTACCAAAAATCGCACGCCCGCTCCTGCATCCTGTAAAAAGAAAAGATTAGAAACATGGGAGGCCACCGCCACAAGCGATGGCCTACTTACACGTTTTTTGGCCACTGACAGTCTTTGGCACATTTCCTCGTGGTTGTCCCGAATCTGAAGTGGTAGTAGCAAAACTGCGGCGGATGGGAGGTAGTAAGTGGTTGTAAAAGTCGTTCGTTGGGGCGCGAGCGATTGGTGGGTGGTGGGCGGGTTTGTCGCCGCTTCGGCACGTCACGGGGCAGGCGTGTATGTCCTACGGCATTCATTTCAGCTTTGGTTGTAGTTGAATAGGCATCCTCGTCGTCCGGGGTGGAGGCGTTGATGGAGGTCTTGAAGTGGCTGTCCATAAGGGCGTCGGCTTTGGTCATCAAGTCCTTTATGGGTAAACTATCGACATCGGGTATGGCAGCGCGCACAGGTTCAGGTAAACGGCGTATCCAAAGGGCACGGAGTAGGTTCACCTCACGAGGAGAGCTGTCTGCGGCAGGTTGAAAGCGAGCGATACTGGTCATTTCCCTGAGGGCAAGCGAAGCACTTTGGTCCCCCAATGGTTGTTGCGAGAGCTAAAAAAGCTTTGCTATACGGGCGGCTGGCGACGGCGAGTACTGCTGCAGAAGGTTTGATTTGAGGGCGTCATACGCTATTGGGGTGTCTCCTTGTTCACAAAGCCAGTCGGATATTTCTGGGAAGGTGTCCTCGGGTATCGCTGCGAGAACATAATCCGCTTTGGTGGTTGAGCGAGTCACGCCCGTGATACGAAAGTGGACATCAGCGCGTTGAAACCAAGCACACGCTTTTCCGCGGGCGAACTGTGAAAGTTTCAATGGGGCGGCTGCAGTGCCAACTGCCGGAGTAGAGTCTGCCTCCGTCATAGTACCAACGATGGAGGGGCGAGGGAGGTGGGGGGTGGAAGGCAGTGGGAGCAAGTCGACTTCCGGGGGTCACCAATGTGACGGCACCGAGTAAGGGTGTGAACTCAAAGGCAGATTGGAAACGACTGAGTTGTTTATTAAGGAACACGCTTCTTTATATACAAAACCTCAAGGCCACAGGACATGACCTGTTCGAGAGACAGACAATGTTACAGAGCAAAACGGAGACATGATCATTCGGGTTCTTTTTAGTGCGAGGGAAGAGCGCAGATACAAGCATAATATATACAAAAGGAATTATGTACAATTGTGTGACATACGGTTGGTACAAAGGCATAGATATCTTGTGGGACCTGACACAAGATCTTCAATCAGGAAAAGATGCCAGAGGAATGGAGAAGAAGCCTAATCATTCCCATCTATAAGGGGACGGGAGACATCCAGGAATGTGACAACTACAGAAGCATAAAGCTGATAAGACATAGTATGAAAATATGGGAGAAGATCATTGAGAAGAGACTCAGAGATGAAACAACAATTGGTGAGGAACAATTTGGATTCATGCCAGGAAGAGTGACTGTAGAAGCAATATTTGCTTTGAGACAGATGATAGAAAAACATCGGGAGAAACAAAAAGGATTGCATATGGTCTTTATTGACATGGAGAAGGCATACGATCGAGTACCATGTTAGGAGTTGTGGAGATATATGAGTGAAAAGGGAGTCCCTGAGAAATACGTAAGAATCACCCAAGATATATATGAAAGGGCAGAAGCAAATGTTAAGAGCAGTATAGGCCTAACAAAAAGTTTCCCAGTAAATGTGGGACTACATCTGGAGTGTGCATTGACTCCTTACCTTTTTTATCTGGTCATGGATATAGTAACACAAGGTATTAAAGATCAGACTCCTTGGTGTAGGGTTTTTGCTGATGATGTTATACTGTGTAGCATTAGGCGAGAGGTAGTAGAAGAGAAACCGGAGGAGTGAGGAAGAGAAATGGAAAAAAGGGGATTGAAGATCAGCAGGAAAAAGACAGAATATTTGAGATTGAAAAATGGCGAGAATGGGGAAGTTAGTTTACAAGGAGAGAGATTGAAAAGAGTTGAAAATTTCAGGTATTTATCATCAATAGTTGCAGAGGATGGTGATCTGGGGTCAGAAATAAACCACAGAAGACAAGCAGGTTGGAAGAATTAGAAAAACATGCGTGGAGTACTATGCAAGAGGAAAATAGCGGTTAAGTTGAAATGTAAAGTACCCAGGACAGTTTGTGAGACCGGCAATGATGTATGGAGAGGAGACGTGGGCAATAAAGGAGAGGGAAGAGAAGAAGATGGATTAGGCAGAGATGAGAATGTTGAGATGGATGTGTGGGGTGACAAAAAGAGATAAGATACGGAATGAGGTAATCAGGGGGTTAGAAAACTATCAGATAAGATCCAAAAAAGTAGACCGAGATGGTACGATCATGTCATGAGAAGAGATGAACAGTATATTTGGAGGAGAGTAATGGAAATGGAGGTACAGGGTACGAAAAGGAGAGGGAGACCAAAGCAAAGGTGGGTGGACTGTATCGAGGATGTCCTTCGATCAAAGGAATTAACCGGTGATGAGGTGTGGGACAGAGGTAGATGGAGAAAGGTGACCAGAGACATCGACCCCACAAAGAAGTGGGAAAAGATGTAGACAAAGATGATGAAGAAGAAGAAGAAACAAAATTAGTCTTAGGCTAAGTTCAGCTAAGAAATGCAATGGATTTGGAGACCATTTACTTACGCAGTACGTACTCGTATAGGGGGTATGCAGTTTCCTTGTATTTGCATGAGTGTATGAAGTGTCGCAAGTGTGCGACCTTGGTTAATCATGCAGTCAAATCCATACAGGGAGACCTAGTACATTACACCACACTACTAGCAACTAAACTATCACTTGATGGCTCTAAGCATCACGCTTACCATCTTGACTGGTGGCCTAAAAGTCTCCTTTTACGGGAAGACTTACTTTTTCTTACAAGCAAGGGAAGAATGGGAAGACGCTTGGAAGTCCCAGATGGGAGGAATGGTGCTCCTCTGAAATGTTTTACTAATAAAAGCTATTATTTCACAGCACTATGACTGGGAGGGGTTTTGTCTCTGTTGAAAGAGTTCAGAAGTCTACCCTATTTCTTTTATAACTCTTTATAACTTTACCACGCCAAGGAATGGGCCGTATTGACATAATTAAGCTAATTATAAGCCATCAAAGAAAGTCTGTCTATTTTTAATCCCTGTGCCATGCTGCCAAATCATACGCTTCAAAATTACTTGAAGTACTCCCAAAATACTTCCAAAAAGTTACCAGACTTGACTCACACATACTAAACCAAATCTCGACGGCTGCGTCTTTCTTAATGGGGGAAAGGAGTCTGTTTCCCTGCTTAATGGGGAAAAGGAGAGTCTCTCTCTCCTACCTAATGCAGGAAAGTGGAGTCTTCTTCCTTACCTAATGGAGGAAGGGGA
>NC_090736.1:19715177-19740177 GCF_036898095.1 Palaemon carinicauda | reverse complement strand
AAATTAGCTTTTGGGGATCAGAGTTCTCTTTGACGAGGCAGAGAGAGAGAGAAAGAGAATTGATTATCAGTAAGATATTTTGTAAAGTTGTATATCTATCTTGTTATTATTATTATTATTATTATTATTATTATTATTATTATTGTCATGTCGTAGTAGTAGTAGTAGTAGTAGTAGTAGTAGTAGTAGTAGTAGTAGTAGTAGTAGTAGTAGAAGTAGTAGCAACATAAAAGATTTATATTTGTGGAATAAAACACTTCAAAAATTTTGTGATTAACCTATTCTGTCTTAAAAGAAATTGCCATCAAATAAAAACCAGAAAACAAATCTATAGATCGAAACATATCCTGCTATCTATCATATTCAATCATGACTGAAACCATTCAAAGAAAGTCCCTAATACAAACATCTATTAAAATAGTTCTGAAATAAACCTATCAACAATTTTTGGTCCAGAATTTGGTCTTGGAAGTTGCCTTTAAATACATTCGAAAAGATAAAAATAATTAAAAAAAAAAAAAAAAGCCTGGAGCAAAGCGCATTTCGTCGAGCCAAAAACCATTCCATCTCATCATCTGTGGAAAGTGGCAAAGTTTCGTGGTTATAGCTCAACATTTCGGAATATTACCAAGCATCTCTCTCTCATAATATCATGCCCACCTAGGAAAACATTTGGAAAACTTTTGGATAAGTTAAACACATTTTCGGTGGTCTTAAATAAATACATTAAGGCCTATGCTTACAAACATAAATGCAAAATACAATTGAACGAATAACGAACAATATGGGGTGTGAAATGGTAAATGCTTTCGAACGAACAGGATAAAATGACAGTGGAGGTCCTTTAGAGTAGGGTTCCCTTGCTGTATAGGACCAGAAAAAAAAACATCCTTTAAAGTAAGTAAAGTAAGCAAATGGAAACATGCCTATGAATATTGTACATATATCAATATCATAACACAAGACCAGTATCTTTAAAGGAAATACTTTACTAGTTCCAATTTCATCCTCATAATAGGTAGAGAGATATACAGTATAAAGCCTGTGAGGGCTTGTTGGTAATATCCTTGGCTGGTGATCGCCAGGATAGGGTTCGAGTCCCGCTCAAATTAGCTTGTTCCTTTGGTCGCTGCAATCTCACCATCCTTGTGAGTTAAGCATAGAGGGTTTGGAGAGAGACTAAAGGTCTATATGTAGTCATCAGCAGCCATTGCCTGGCCATCCCTGGCCCTAGCTTGGGTGGAGAGTGGCTTTTACCCCTCAATGACAAAAGATAAACACTGACTTGTTACTCTGACGCAGCTAATTCTGAACCTCGACAATGGTAACATGTCAGCCTTAAAGCCTTTTCTTGTCAATGAAGAGTTTCTAATAATAAACCTTATGTTTATACATAATCTAATGTAAGAAAAAAAAGAAAATTTATGTTAATGAGCATACCCGATTTTATAATAAATAGACGCAGTTTGTTAGTTAGGAGTAACTGGAGAAACTCATTTACTTCTGATAGTAAAAAAAAAAGGAAAGAAAACTATACTGACATAAGGATCAATAATATTATTCATCGACTATATTTTGACCGTAAGGACGTGCATCGGAGATAATCTGCAAGGCACTTGTCCTGGAGCTGGAACTTCGCGCGCTTAGTAAGAAAAACGCATTTCTCAGAAAAAATATACCTTGTGATCGATCACAGAGTAAACACTCTCTCTCTCTCTCTCTCTCTCTCTCTCTCTCTCTCTCTCTCTCTCTCTCTCTCTCAGATAGTCACCTTTACCAAGAACACCAGGTTGCTTTTTGTTTACCAATTATTTTGAAATATTTTCGGGAACAGAAACAAAAACAGAAATAATAAAAACGAAATGTATCCTCATAACAAAGAAACTGGATCGATCGGGTAAAATAACCGTTTAAAACCATAACTGGTGCTAAAATCATATAGGTCCTTATAGAAATAGAAGATCTAAACAATCTTTAATTGAGAGGAGGTTGTGTTTTCGCCCTTGTTTGTCTTTGTGAACAACTTTACGACCACAATTTTACTCACAGTGTAGTGAAATTCTCAGGGATTAATATCTATGTTGTAACGTAGGAGTAATTCAATTTTGAAAGTCCTAAGTCAAAGGCCAAGGTAAAGGTCGACCGAATTAACCCTAACATTAACCCCAAGTTTGCATATGGTGTCACACATACTTGAAATACCGCTACGATCTAAATTGATTCAGGAAAAGGCAAGCTGGTTTCGAGAAACAAGCTGCCGTGGTGGAGTTCTGCACTCTGAGTGCTTTTATAATTCACTATGTATAGCCTAACGAAATTTAAAGCGTTATATTTATTAGAGGTATTTATTTTCACGTTTGGTAGTTCTTATCTATTTGCAAGAGGAAATTAATAACTTTCTTGTTTTCCAAGTGCTTCGATAACATGATTTGACAATAATCGGCCCATATGAAATGTGAAATGCTGAATGCCTTGGAATACAACCATAAAATTACTCTGAAGGTCCTGTGAGTGGGATTTCCGTGGCGCACAGGACCAAAAAAAGCAGTCCATAAAATCAAGTAAAATACTTTGCCCTCTCTCATAACGTGATTTTGATGAAGAATAACACGATTCGATGAAAAAAAAAAGTTCCTCACTTCGAGTGATGTTATAAATGAAACAATCCATATCGCTAAAAATAACTTCATATGTCACCACGAATTATAAAGGTTCAGACTTCGCTGTTGCTGGCTGACTTTGTGCGTGCATGCGTGCGCGTGTGGCCCACTTCTTCTTTTTATTATTATCATTATTATTATAATTATTATTGTTATTATTATTATTATTGTTAATATTCCTTGCTTAGCTACAATTCTAGTTGGAAAAAGCAGGATGCTATAAGCCTAGGGGCTCCAACAGGGAAAATAGCTCAATGAGGAAAGGAAACGAAGGAAAAAATAGAATATCTTAAGAACAGTAACATTAAAATAAGAGAGAGAGAGAGAGAGAGAGAGAGAGAGAGAGAGAGGAGAGAGAGAGAGAGACTAAAGATGAGCGATCGGTGACAAATCCTTTCCACCAAAATGTCTAGATCCAGATGCTTCCGAAAACATACAAGGATTTTTGGACTATAAAGCCCGAAGATAGGGGCCTGAGAGGCCAATGGGCTGACATAAATCTTTTTATAGCTTACATATGAAATATCTGTTTTAATTTTTTTTAATGTTTTTTTTTTCTAAATATTTAATTTTAATTGTTCATTACTTCTTAACTGGACTACTTTTCCCTGTTGGATTCCTTGGGCTTATAAAATCTAGGTGCTATTAATAATGATAATAATAGACAACAACAACAACAACAACAACACCGACGACGACAACGACAACGACAACGATAATGATAATGCAACGGGAAATTAACCTTGGTTAAATGTTCGTGAAAATCGAGACTCGACTCTTCCCATAAGTCTGTTACCAACGGAAAAACAAAAACAACAAACAAAAACAGATAAACAAATAAGATATAAAAATCAAAACTACTACTAAAGTAGTAGTACTTCACAGTTAGAAGTAACAGTGGGAGAGAGCCTCACAGTTAGAAGTAACAGTGAGAGAGAGAGAGAGAGAGAGAGAGAGAGAGAGAGGAGAGAGAGAGAGAGAGAGCCTTACCTTATCTTATTGCCTTATTTTGTGTTTGAGTTCCCCCAGGTCCTTCAGTGTGAGGCACCGTGTATATCCACAAGAGAGTTGCTAATGCATCTTCCGTTGTATTTTACATCTTCCAGTCTTCGATGGTCTAGGATGCATATTAGGTATTTATCCAGCTTATTTCTAAACACATCTACACTCACTCCTGATATGTTTCTTAGATGAGCTGGCAGTACATTAAATAGTCTTTACATTATCGATGCTGGGTGCGTAGTGGATTAATGTCCTGTGCGCCTTCCTTAGTTTTCCTGGTATATTTTTTTGGCACTATTAATCTATATCCTCTTGCTCTTCCTGATATTTTTAGATCCATGGTGTATTCAGTAATTCCTTCTATTTGCTTGTATTATCATGTAGCGTTCTCTTCTCTTTTCTAGACTGTATAGTTTTAAAAATGGCAGTCTTTCCCAATAGTCAAGGTCCTTAACTTCTATTGTGGCAGTATAGGACCTTTGTACACTCTCTACTTGTGCAATATCCTTTTGATAGTGTGGGTGCCATATCACATTGCAGTACTCGAGTGTACTATGTAGATAAGTTTTGTAAAGCATAATCATGTGTTCAGCTTTTCTTGTTTTAAAGTGTCTGAATAACATTCCCATATTTACTTAACATTTAGCCAAGTGTTGCTATTTGGTCGTTGTATAACATATTCCTCTTCAACATTATACCAAGGTCTTTAATTGCTTCCTTGTTTGTGATTGTCTCGTTATGCATATACCATTCCTGCTCTGTTTCCATAATTTATTGACTCGAATTTATCGGAGTTAAATACCATCCTATTTATCTCTGCCCATTCATATATTTTGTTTAGAACTCTTTGTAGTGAGTTCCTATCTTCATCACAAGTAATTTCTCTACTTATTCTTCTGTCATCGGCAAAACTTCTCATTACAGAGTTTTCAACATCACTGTCTATGTCTGAGATCATAATAACAAACAACAGTGCAGCTAATACCATACCTTGTGGTACGCCAGATATTACCTGAGCTTCATCTGATTTCTCGTCATTACCAACCACTATCTGTTTTCTGTCTTGCAGGAATTCTTTTACCCATTTTCCTATCTTCCCTACAATATTATGCTTTCTCATTTTTTTCTCTAATATACTATGGTCTACCTTGTCAAAGTCTTTAGCAAAATCTAGATAGATCATATCGTGTCTTTTTCATTTATCATATTTTTGTATATGTTTTCATAGTGTGCTATCAGTTGGGTTTGAGTACTTTTTCTGGGCACAAAACCGTGTTGACCTATATAAAACAAATTATGATTTACCAAATGAATCATTTTTTTTATCACCCTCTCATACACTTTCATAATATGTAATATTAGACTAACAGGTCTATAATTGCTTGCTTCTAGTCTTGATCCACTTTTGAAGATAGGGGTTATATAAGCTAATTTATGTTTAACATATATCTCGCTCATATCTACACTTTGCCTTAGCAGTATTGCAAGCGGCTTCGCGATAGTGTTTGCATTTTCTTTTTTTTTTTTAACAAAATCAGTGGGAACTCCATCTAGTCCTGCTACCGATCCATTTTTAATTTCGTATTTAGCCTTGAAAATATCTGTTTCATTAATATCTATATCCGTTAGATATTCAACATTTTCTTCTCTCATTTCTGTTTCAATCATTCTTACTCGCAATTCTTGGCGTGAACTCACTCTTATATTTTACTGCTAATATGTTGCATATTTCCTTTTTTTCATTTGTTAGCCGTCCTTCAATTCTTAGAGGGCCTATTTCTAATCTCCCTTTATTCATCTTGTTTGCATAGGAGTAAAGTACTGTCGGGTTTTTTCTTTTATATTTTGAAGTGTCCTTTCTTCTAAGTCCATTTTTTTTTCATTTTCTTTCGATTGTATAATCTTTTGTTTTGCATTTTCTATCTTACATTTTATTTCCGTCATTTTCCACACATTTTTTCTTTTGCAAGACTTTTCTTCCACTTTTTAATTTTCTGAAATAAGATCCTTCTGTCTCTTGGTATGCATGTCTTTTGTTTATTTTTTTCCGGTACATATTTTTCAACAATTTTCTCCAGTATGTCTGTATTTACCTGTAATATTATCACTTACAAATACATTTTTTCATTCTTTATTCAGTTCTTCATTTATTTCTGACCATTTTATATTCTTACTAAAAAAATTATATTTTCCATATCCTTCCCAATGTTTTTTGCTTTGATTAATTCTGCTATCACTTGCTTTGTAATGGACTATTAATTCTATGACATTGTGGTCTGAAATTCCCGTGTTATACACTATTATTTCTTTAACATAATTCACCTCATTCACAAATACTAGATCTAAGACATTTTGGTTTTCTTGTTGAAATGTGGTTTATTTTTTGCATATTATGTTCTAATAGCAAATCTTGAAGCTTTTCAAATTGCCTCTTATCTTCTGCGCTACAATTACTTTCTTTTTTATATGTATACATACAACCACTTTCTTCTATCCGTTCTTTCCAATTCACGAAAAGAAAGTTAAAATCTCGGGATAGGACTATATTCCAGTGTTTATGGTTTCTACATATATCATCTATTTTCTCTATTATTATGTTCAAACTCCTTAGTATTTGGGGGTCTGTAAACTACAATATTTAGTAGTTTTTCAAATTCAAATTCTACCGCAATCAATTCACATTCTGTGTTGCTGTATTTTTCACACACTTTTCCTTGATTTATGTCTCTTCCATATATTGCGGTTCCCTCTTGATTCCTATTTGTTCCGTCTGATCTATAAGTTTGGAAACCCTTTATCTGGTCATCACTGCCAGTTCTTTGGGAATACCAGAGAGAGAGAGAGCCTCACAGTTATAAGTGAGAGAGAGAGAGAGAGAGAGGAGAGAGAGAGAGAGAGAGAGTGAGAGAGAGAGAGAGAGAGAGAGAACCTTAAAGTTAGAAGAAAACAGAGAGAGAGAGAGAGAGATGAGAGGAACAGAGAGAGAGAGAGAACCTCAAGGTTAAAAGTAACAGTGAGAGAGAGAGAGAGAGAGAGAGAGAGAGAGAGAAACCTCAAGGTTAGAAGTAACAGTGAGAGAGAGAGAGAGAGAGAGAGAGAGATCGCCACAGTTAGAAATAACACATATATATACTTTACATATAATATTTATATATATATATATATATATATATACACACACACACACACACACATATATATATATATATATATATATGTATATATATATATACTGTATACACACACACACACATATAATATATAGAGAGAGAGAGAGAGAGAGAGAGAGAGAGAGGAGAGAGAGAGAGAGAGAATTCTTGAAATAACAAACACTCCAGCTTGAAACTAATCGCAAAGGATTTGCTTGGATTCTGAAACCGGCGAGATAAGCATAAAAGCAAATGGAGCATTTAAACAAAATACGAGTCTTTCTCGGATAACTGCCTGGTCTTTTGTGTAACTTCAGCATACTACAAATAAAGACTTCGGATTTGTTAAGAAAACATAGCTATGCTGTGTGCAGAGAACAAATCCCTCTTCTTATTTCAAACCTTTATTGCTAGGGCATTATAGATATTTTCTCATTCCAAACGTTTATAATTATAATATTTCTTTATAAAAATGGTAGTCCGATATTACTTCATTTGTGACTAAAAACATTTTCCTTTATGCTTATACCTTTGTTTCATTTATTTTAATGTTACTGTTCTTGAAATATTAAATTTTTCCTGTTTTCTTTCTTCACTGGGCTATTTTTCCTGTTGAGGATCCCCAGGGGCTTATAGCATCCTGCTTTTCCAACAAGGGATGTAGGTTAGCAAGTAATAAAATAATAATAATAATAATAATAATAATAATGATAATAATAATAATAATAACAGTAGCTCGACCAGGGATCAGAATTGTGGTAATAGGTTAGCTATCATATTACCCATACCTTTAGGCAAATGAATATTCTATAGGTACAATGGTTAATGAGAAAGAACGTAAACTATATGCTTCAAATACATAACAAATGGCCACACACACAATATACATACATACATACATACATACATATATATTATATATATATATATATTATAATTCCATAGACTTCTGACCGTTGTTTTGAAAGAAAATCATTTATTTACTTTATCAGTTCTGCAACTGAGAAACACATTTCCTGTTGCCTGACTGGTTCAGAGCCCAGCACAGTTTTAAAACTCTTAAAAACTGTGCAAAGGACTAAAGCCGATCCCCCCACTTCCACAGTTATGTCTGTATTGAATCTGGCCACCACCTCCCTTCCCACCCTTCCACCACCCAACACTAAGCACTTACCCCCCTCCCCCTTCCGAGAGCTCACGTTTATTTGTAAAGTGGGGTAAAAAAATACTTTCCTTCACAAGATGCTTGAGTTACTGTTATTATTCAGCTTTATTCTCAACAGAAAATTATCCTTAAAAAAATCATATTCAATATTATTGATCTTTTGTTCGTAGCAAAACAAAGAATGAGTTCAGAGTAGGGTAAAAAGAGTATGGCTGGTATCCTTTGCAATATATAAATCGAGTTAAAAAAGGGCAGAAAAATTCAAGCATACCAAAAAAAAGTAAGCGAATGCAAATAAAAGATGAATGTGCTTTTAGATAGAGAGTAAAACTCGGGAGAGAAAACAAAAAATAAAAAAAAAATGCAGTTGACGGTTAGGAAACTGGAGGGTTGAAAACAAAGTATAAGTGGTAGAGGAAGTGGGGACTGAGGCCTCTTTTTTTTTCCCAGATCATCGCGTCCCGTCCTTATTGATCTTGGTGATAATTACATTTTCTGCATGATGAAAAAAGGCCGCAAGAGAAAGGGACTTTACAGGGAAGTTTGAAGGTCAATAAACAACAAAACATAAAGAGCATTTTTCTCATCGCGTTTTCTGTGACTAATTCGTCAACTGTGAATGAAAGTTAAAAGTGATGTGCAATTATGTGTCTGCAGAATATCATGATACAATCGTTTAAAGATTCAGGTATTGTGTCATTAAAATCAATCCCATTGTTTCGGGGTGAGATTCTTAAACAGTTCAACGAATTCCATCATGGTGAAGTGAGGGGTAAGGAAAGGAGCCATACATATCAAATATCAATGTAGTCCTCAAAGGAGGAAGATAATTCGACAATATATGAAAATATTTTCGCCGGTTAGAAACTCCCAAATTATGTTACATAAATTAAAAGAATTATCTATATTAAGAGTGGAGATAATCACCAGGAACTATTCATTTATATTTTTAGTTCTACTTCAGAGTTTTCAGAATGAAACAATCAACAACAATTCTAAGAAATTAAGTGATTTTATTTTGAAAATAGAAAAAATGAAATAATTATTCTCCTGACATCACAAGAAAAATGCATTGATATTAATCTGAATTTTGAAAACCTTCAATTGGTGGAAAAAAATTACACAGAAAATCACAGCATCAAGAGTTTGGATACTCAGCAAGTCAAGATGATAATTAAGAATCAAAGGTAAAATCTAGTATGGTTTTAAGAAGTTCAGAGAAAGCCCAGTTGATAATTGCATATTTCAGAGAAAGAATTTATTAATATTACAAAGGATGTCGATCAAATTGAAACTATTGTCTCCTATTCTAAAGAAAAATGTAGAATAATTTATTTTTGCATCTAAAGAAAGTTGACAGACTTCAGGAGTTCAGCAAGAGAGGTAAATCAAGCTGTGATTTTAGTTACTTCTAGATAAAAACTAAGAACAATATTTCACTATCTATAAGTACAGAAAAAAATAGTGTTTACTAACGTTTTACAGTAAAAAACCCATCAACAAGTTCAGAAAAATAGTTTTGCTGAAGTTTTTACAGTAAAAAAGAAAATCAATAAGTTCCGAAAAAAAAACAATTCTACTAACGTTTTACAGTAAGAAAAACACCGCCAATAAGTTCAGAAAAATTGTTTTTACTAACGTTTTAACTGTAGAAAAAAAATCAACAATTTCTGAAAAAATAGTTTTACTAACATTTAAAGTAGAAAAGAAAAAGCTCACCAAAATTGTCTTACTCACGTTTTTACAGTAAAAAAAACAAAAAAATATCATCAAAAACTTCAGGAATATAATTTGACTAAAGTTTCCAAAAAAAAAAGTAATAAAAAAACTCCCCAGGAGGAATAAAATGTCAACATCAAATCAGCATAAAAATGTGAAAATGTGAGATTAGATGTAGACAACATTTTGTGCGATTTTTTAGGCGTTACTTTGTCAGAAAACTTTTCTAATAAATAACTTTAAATGAACTTTTAAATGGACTTTTAGTACCCAAAGGACCTCAAAACTCACCATATCCGTTTTTCATACCTTGAATATCTATGCATAATGCTGTCTTCAACTCTTTTTTCTTCAATATGTTATTTGCATTTTTGTCTATACCCACAAACACATACACACATTTTATATATATATATATATATATATACATATGAATATATATATATATATATATATACACATACATATAAATACAAATATACATATATACATACATATGTATTTATATACACACACAAACACACACACACACACACACACACACATATATATATATATATATATATTATGTGTGTGTATATAAATATATATATATATATATATATATAATAGACATATATACCCATATACATCATATATATATATTATATATATGCATATATATATATATATATATATACCCCATATATATCATATACATACATACGTGTATATATATATATATATATACCCATATATATCATATACATACATACGTGTATATATATATATATATATATTTATCATATACACACACAAACACACACACACACACACACATATATATATATTATATATATATAATAGACATATATATCCCATATATATCATATATATATTATATAGTATATATATATATATATACCCATATATATCATATACATACATACGTATATATATATATATATATACACATATACATACACACACACACACAATATATATATATATATATATACGTGTGTGTGTGTATATATATATACATATATATATATATATATATATGTATATATATATATATATATATACATATATATATGTATAACTATACTTACATATATATATATATATATATATATTACTGTCTGCTTCTTGAAGTATATCACTGTATAACGCTGCCAACTGAGAAGTAAGTATATCATGAAGCCTTCGCCATTTCCATTTAAACACGAAACTAGTTTGAAGTCGGAGTCCCACTATCCAAAAAGAAAAAAAAAAAGAAAAAAAAATCTTGGTAGGGAATCATAATAAGAAATATAGTTTAATCCATTTTAAGATTCTCGGAAAAAACTCATTGTTTCTCTCTGTTCTTTGTCTTAGGCGATTTATTTTTCCTAGCTGCCTCCAAACTGAGACATTTATTTCTCTTGCGAGTCCTTGATTACATTGATGCTGGGGAGAAAACTCCATAACTGAGCCTTATCATCATACATCTTCCTCTCTCACTAACTCAGAGACAGAGAAGATTTTGATGCTGAGATGAACGGAGTCTTGGCGGAAGGCTTAAACGTTTAAAGGCCGCTCATGAATGGCAGATGTAGGGGACAGTGACATTACCCTATCAGGACAATGCCTAGAGACTTCTCATTTATAACATAAAATCAGAGTCCTAGCCCTCTCTCCACACAAGCTAGAATCAGGGAGCGCCAGGCAATGGCTGCTGATGACTCAGAAGATAGACCTATAGGTTTCCCCATACCCACATCCTTGGCTCACAAGGATGATGGGGTTGCAGCGACCAAAGAAACTAGCGAGTATGAACGGGATTATAACCCCAGGTCTAACGTTCACCAGTCAGGTACCTTATCACATCGGCCACCACAACCCGTTAGAAATGACTTGACCTTTTTTTCCACTTATCTATCTTTAGAGTGTTAGAGGATGGGATTCTTCAGATCAGAATTTAATATTATATAGAATTGTTTTTCACTTCTTAGGAATGCATTTTCTTTTGTAAGAAAATTCTCTCTCTCTCTCTCTCTCTCTCTCTCTCTCTCTCTCTCTCATCCACAAGAGAAATTAGTAGATAAGTACTGGTTAATGAAAGAACTTCGAAAGGAATCCTTTGACTTAATATTTCAGATAAAAAATGTGACTTTCTTGAAGGACACTATTTTTCGAAGATGACTCTGCTGTTCACGTCCCTCTAATTTAGGCTCATCCCACAACGCCTATCCTTTGAATACTAAAAGTCTGTAGGTTTCCGAAAAGTCTGAGAATGTGAAAAGTGTATTGGCTTGACAACTTCCCTCCTTCATTTGCAAAGTTTCCAGATGAGCTTTATTTATTGTAATCACTGGTTTTTATCTTTCATATCTTTAGTTATATAGAGGAGAGACTACATCAATCAATTTATCGCACAAATTACTCTTAATTCTATTACCACTACTCTTGAAAACTATTCAATATTCATTTATCTAAAATCTGACAATCTTCTCTCTCGTCGCCAGTAAGATAGAATTCTAAGTCATTTATTTTCAATAGAGTAGTTATGTTGAGGATGGTTAATTATTAGGATGATTAATGTTCTCTGTAACAAATCTCATAGTTTTATTCAGAAGAGTTCCAGTAAGAAAACTGAAGCTTGAGGGGGAACAATTATCCTCCTTCATGCAAGTGTCGGGTCGTCCTTCCTCAAAACACCTGGGGGATTTTATGCAATTAGTCTGGATACCTTCAAGGTCTTTGACAGGGCCTGGTATAAGACCTTGTCAGCTCATCTCCCTAATTAAGCATTCATTCATCATCTTTGCCGGGTTATTCTAACTTTCTTACCAAAATACTTTATTTTCCCGTGACGTTTAACAGGGATCTGTTCTCTGTCTTTGCTTCTGTCAAGTGATAAAATCTTCAGTTTTGGGTTTTTCTGTCTATATTTGTTTTCTGATGACTCTACTCGTAACAAGCATAGCTCATTTCTTCTCAATCATCATTTGAAGCTAGATTTTAGTCTTGCTAAACTTCGTGTTATGAGAATAATTTCCATCTGAATAACATCCTTGGGCGAGTCAGGGGAAATTTGGATCACTAATTGCTCTGGATGCAATCTATTTCTCGGGATTACAAAATCGTTGCGGTTTTTTTTTTTTTTTTTTTTTTTTTTTAGTTGGAAATTCGATACAAGCACTCATGAAAATTAAAATACCATATAAATATTAATATTCGCTTGCCCTTTCCTGGTATAGAAGGCTCGTTACAAAGCAGTTCACCAAATTACTTTTCTGTTATATTTATTTTTACAGCTTGGCTCCAGTGAGTATTACTGCTCATGGTGTGGGAACAACTTGGTTATTATGGTTATTGTCGCTCTTAAAAGCCAATGACTATATGTCACTGAGGCTTCCAAAACATAGGTCAGGCCAGTTCTTATAGAAGCTTACAAATCATGTCTTGCCACATCCATGGAAGCTTCCTGTGCAATGACATACCAAATCCGAAAGATTTGGAAAAGAGCGAGAGTAGTGTGAGGTAGCCTTGTTGAAACCGGGGAAAGACCCATCATCCCTCAAAAGCTATCGACTAATATCCTTACTGTGCATCCTGTACAAATTATACGAACTAATGATCTTGGCCCATATCCAACCAACTGTTGAAGGACAAATGTCGGCAGACCAAACTGGCTCTAGACCAGGTCGATCCTGGTGCAGTCAGGTATTAAAGCTGGACGAAATACATCGAGTATGAGATTGAGATGTAACAAATCACCAGAACAGTCCTTTGTCAACCTTACAGCGGCATAGGATACTATAAACCAGGGAGTACTCATTGTCAAGGTGGCTTAAACTATATGGAATACCAGAATAGTCCCATATCAAGGAAGCATTACTTACCAGTCAGCAATTTTTTTTTTTTTTTTTTTTTTTGGAAATGGAAGGTAAAAAAAAAAAAAAAAGCAGAAGGAGGATACAGAACAACTGCCTTCCACAAAGGTAGGTGCTGGCACCAACGGTATTTAATATTTTTACAAATGGCCAGCCAAAGTATTAGAACATCTGTAGATACATATATGTAGCCAACCTGTGCATTTTCACACAATCAGACTTCTTACCACCATCGAAGAAAGAACCGTAGGTACTACATATCTGCAACCGACTGTGCCTTTTCACACATTCGGACTTTTTTACTACCATCGAACAAAGACTGTCAAAAAGTACCACCTCAATGCCAATCCTTGGAAAACAAGGCGAGTGTGCCTTCAACCTGAACAATCACCAGGCAAACAGAATCTAAAAAAGGAAATCCGGTAACACCACGCCAACCCAGTGTATTTAAGTGTCACCCATGAAAGAGCATACAAATAAAAGCAAACAAAGTAGTAACTAGGAGCAACCTCCTCTACAAAACTCGCCAACATCAGTTGGGAACAGACCCTGAGACTCAAAGACATAGAGGTATGGCACTTTGTTACTCTTCTACGAAAAACTCTGCATCAGAGTGAGGAAATCATGATATGCATATAAGGTGGACCTAGAACTATAAAAGACCTGTTGGACTATTACTTGCACCCTAAAATCAATACCTCTACCATCTTTAGAGGAGGTAACTGGTATCCCATCACCCCATATCCAACGAGAAACGCTGGTTGAAAACTGAAAATGATAAACAAATTAATGACCCTAGGCATCCATTTCACAATCACCAGGAATAAGGCAAAGATTGGAGCCCTGTAAAAGATTCACAGCAGCATATGGAGTAGATCCAATGTGGCTAGTTGATCACAGGTTAGAGGAAGTGGCAGGAAAGTGACCAATACCAATCCAATGAGGCGCTGTCCAGTCCAAACAAATTTCTGCTCAGTGGAACAACCCTCACCAGAAAGACTGGGTAACCCTAAACAGAGATAGGGGAAAATCAACAAAAACTGAAATAATCCCCCAAATGGGGATTAGCCATCAACCCTAAATGCCCATGTGGGGCAACACTACAAAACAATGAAAAACATCCTACAAGAGTGCCCACTGTGCCCACGTAGCTCATATCAAGACATCAGAGAGGCAAACGGCAATGCCCTCCTGTGGTTAATCCCCATTTCTGGTGGTTACCTTCAGTTTTCCCGCACTTTTACCCTATATCATTTAGGGTTACCCAGTCCTTCCTGGTGAGGGTTGTTCCTCAGGGCAGGCCTTCATTTGGGCTGGGCAGGTCCTCGTTTGGAAGCTTCCAATGCGCATCTCGCTAGTTTCTATGGAAGCAATCCACAATATACGCTTGGCCAGATCCATGGAGACTCTTTTGCCATAAGTAGGCTACTGATAATGCAGTTAAATCTATAGGAAAAAAATATATGGTCATTTAAGAGAGTCCTAAAAATATAATGAATATCAGCTACTGCTTAACTTGAATGCTCTCTTGGTTTGGAAAAAAACTGATATTCAAATTTATGCCTATTTATGCATAACCAGCCTACTACGAACCCAGGAAACCTTTTCTTCATCTTAGCCGTTATTAACAGGCTATACATTTTGACTCCTAATTAATATGTAAATATTAGATGATACGAAAATGAAGCACATAATCAAATGTGCAAATTTGTATGACCTTAAAGCAACAAACAAAAGCAGTAAATGCTTGGATAGTAGAGAGAGAGAGGAGGAGAGAGAGAGAGAGAGAGAGAGAGAAGAAAGAGAGACAGAGAGAGAGAGAGAAGAGAGAGAGAGAGAGAGAGAGAGAGAGAGAGAGAGAGTGTGTAAGGCCATATATAGGCCTTGGGAAACTGTAAGTGAAGATTAGGCCTCCTTCGCTTTGAGAAAAAGACAAGGAAATTACCCCTCTCTCTCTCTCTCCTCTCTCTCTCTCTCTCTCTCTGTATATACTACACACAAATGTGCGTGTATATATATATATATATATATATTTATATATATATTATATATGTGTGTGTGTGTGTGTGTGTGTTTGTGTGTGTACATACACATATATATACACACACACCACACACACACATACATATATATATATATATATATGTATATATATATATATATATATACAGATATTTATATTATTATATATATATGTATATACATGTACATATATATATATATATATATGTATGTGTGTGTGTATTTACATGTATATATATATATATATATATATATTTATATATATATATATATATATACATACGTTGTCATTCTTTTGAACGCTTTTCATTTAAGCGACTGTTATTGGAGTGCTTTTTCTAAGCGATTGTCTACTTAAGCGATGTACTTTAGAGCGATTATTGTATAGTGCCACTTGTAAAGATAAGGAATGAAAGAAAAAAGAATTATTTAGTCCAAACAGTTTTTTATTTAGTTCAACAAAAAGGAAACAATTTTATTTCGTCTTAACAATTTCTTTCTAAAAGAATACATGTTTATTTAGTTCAAATAAATAAATATGTAAAATACATAAAAAAATGAAATAAAAATAAGATTAAAAAATACGGTTCAGCTCAAATCCATGGTAGTCTTGCGTTTTTTATCTCCTCGATACAGTTATCCGTCTTAAGATACAAATTTCCCACCGTTTTTTTAAGCTGTCTACAAATTCTATTATGGGTATAGAGAAAAACTTTCAAAATCATAGTGAACTGAAAATATTCGTATAGCCTAACTTGAAAATTGATATCAAAACTTTATAAACGAACTCTTATTTCAATCGAGTACTATTGTCATCAACACGTCGTTCACGAGCAATTATGTGAAAACTACATGTTTTTCCTAAACAACTTACAATCGTTTTTAAATGAATAGTTCTATTGTACTTAAATGCATAGTGAATCACGACAGTTGTACAATCTAGAGGTGAGAGAAGGTCTGTCCTGTATGTAAGTATTCGACGAGATGCTGAAAAGGTTTCTTTGTAAGCACTTAATATTTGGAAGTGCATGGCCAAAGGCTTCCGAATTATAGCATTATTTGTATATGCATTTACATATATTTTTTATTTATTTATTCTTTATTGACAAAACTTTATATACATTGTAGTACAATAATTATATTTAGTTTACACAAAACAGTGGGTTTTATTCTGTAAACAATTATACATTTCTCCATTACATTATAAAATATTTTGTCCAGAAAAATCATATTTTCTTCCATAAAGAAATATAAGGCTATAAATCAACCATCACAACAAACCCCTCATACATCAACACCAAAACAAAAAAAATATTTAATTATAAATCTTTAACACTTCAAATATATACTGACACAGGTCAATTACGTGGTTTTCTTCTCCAAACAGTGCGTCTATGTTCGTATAATTAAGATTACTAAATTTCTGCCTCTTCGATCGTGACATTGTACATTCAATTAGGACATGCACTTCATTCTGTACTGTCTGTGAATCACAATTACACACTCGCAATTCCCTTGGAGTTCTACTCCACCTTCCCGTCTCTATTCTTAGGTCGTGGGACATTGAACGTAATCTAGTAAAGGCAATTCGTATATAGTCTGGTACATAAACATTTTCACTGTACACTCTATGCCTTTGCAAGGATCTATTTAAAATTTCTCTGTACGTATAATATTTTGTTGCTGTTTCAGGTTATTCCGGATTTCATTTTTCATTTGGTCAAGGCTTGACCTGATGATGTTATCAACTAGACAAGAATTCAAAAATCTGTAACCGGGTGTATTTTCACTTCTGCAAATTTCATAAATATAGTGGAACGGTTCTTCCATATCAATGTTCGCCATTTTTTTTCTAAAAAACGTTTCCTTCTTACTCGAACTTCACGATTAAAAGACCTCAAGGCCACTCTCCACTAAGCACAATGTCATAGGCGTATTATTTCTGACCCCCAATAAGCATCTAACAGCCTGATTGTATATCCTCTACATACATATTACGTTGTTTGTAAGCCAACTCTCTGCACTATAAAGTAGTGAGGCTCCTAACGCTGCTTTGAACACTTTGACTTTATATGCATATGGCATAGTTGTATTGTTATAACAAAATATTGAGAACTTGTTAAGGTCTTTGCATTTTCAATTTCATGTTGTTTGAGCACTGATTGCATTTTGCCATCACCCGTAAACCATGCACCAAGATACAAATATTTTTCACAATGGTCTATCTTAACATTATTTATGACTTGAGACTCTTTATCTCTTGCATTTCCATTTACTACAAAAAACCTGGTCTTTTTTTTCGTTAACAATCATCCCATATAAGTTACAGTAATCCAACATAATCCCATTTTTCTCAAAACACTTTTCTCTTGATGTACTTAAAATAACTGTGTCATCCATCAATAATAGCGTATGCATTGTCCCTAAAAACCCATCTCTGCCAATTCCCTCTTTTATCATTTTAACCATTTTGTCTAGGTAGATAGTAAATAATAAACAGCTTGTTGGAGCACCCTGACGTATTCCAACAGTAGATATAATCACAGCTGATTTCAAGACACTTTTAGTACAAGCATAGATCTTATGAATGGCCATTAACGACAACCTTTCTCTTTTAGGCACTCAATTAACTTATCTCTTGGAACACGGTCGTAAGCTTTACTAAAATCTACAAATACAACATATAGCTTCTTTTTCTTAAAAATTGCGTAGTCCATCATAAGCCTCAAAGATAATATTTGTCGATACACCCTCTACCCTTTTGGGCTCCAGCCTGACATTTATCTATACCAGCCCACAGATTTAAACGTTCTCACCAACAGTGCATCATAAAATTTTGCGAAAGTGTTCATTATACTTATGCCCCTGTAATTCCCACAGTCCATTCTATTACCTGATTTGAATAGTGTAACTAACCTGTCATGGACACCAAGCAAAAGGGTAAATAAAATTACAAAATAAAAAGTTACAAATGGTAAGGAAAAAGCTCAGCCAAGTCATTGGCAAAAGCGACAGTAACCAGGGCACACATCAACATAGCTTTTCCCCTTATTCATTTTTTTCACTGTCTATATCTATCTCTTGATAGGTGAATGGGTCGTCTAATATAGGAATGTTAGGTGACGAAGATATATCGAGTGGTTGGATATTGTTTGCAAGATTAGGATCAGGATTAAAGAGCCTTTCGAAATGTAATTTGAAAATGAACGTCATCCGGTTGAGTACTGTCATCATTATTCATTACATTCCCTTTCCAGTTAATTGACTTCCAAATAATTTTTGGATCATCCTTTTCAAATATCCTTTTCCACCTTGGGTGATTCTGATCCCATTCATTTTGATCCTGCTCTCTCCCATTTAGTAATTTACATTCTTTAGCCACCCTATTGATTATTATAGTGGCTGATTCCAATCCAGTACAAACTGAATTTACATTAATTTCATCCAAACTGGGAGGTATTGCCTCCTCTACTGCTCGTTTAAATCTATTTAGATCTACTTGCTTGCAAGCAAGTCCTCTCGTTATGCAACTGTGATCTCGATAATTTGAGTCAAAGTAAGATTCTGCCCAAATCTCTTGCACGCTCAGTTAATAATGGAAGGGTTACATTCTTCGTACTAGTGAGATTAAGCCTCACCATCATCGGGGCATGGTCAGATATTAAAAAGTTTTGATTTATTTCAACAGACTTCAAGTGGTGTAAGTGATTTTTGTGAAATAATGCACAAGTAAATTTCTGATACCCAGTCTGACCCCCTTCTGAAAGTTAAGCCGCCTCCAAAAGTGTGTTCTCCATAAACAAGGTGGTTACCAATTACCATATTACTGCTCTGACACAGATTCAACAAATTCCTACCATTACCATTAATATTCACAATCAATCACCCCACTGTATATATATGGTTCAAAGTTCTCGTTACAAGAAGGGGAATACCTACACGGGAATTAAAATCTCCCATTGCTACTACATTTTCATACTCATTCATAACAGCTCCAAGGTTACCAAAACATGTTGGTACAAAATAAGGCGAATCATTTGGTGGTATATAAACACCTCCAAACATAAACCCAGGATAGCCTGATAATTCAACCCAAATTTGACCTTCTATATGCATATTCACAAATTTAATGACACTCAATAATGAATATTTTACTAACATTGCCACTCCACCTCTTCTACCACAATACATAGACGGATTTTGGTATGTATAAAGCCAGGGTACATTTATTTTAGCAGTTGTTTTTATCTCCAATAGCCAAACATATGATAATTAAGAACAAAAGATAAAACATCTTGATTATTCATCTTATCCTTGACTCCTGCAACATTCCAACAACACATATTTAGTTCATTGGGGCAACCACTGTTTTGTTGACCTTCCTAAAAATACGAAGGTGCATACCTATCAATCATAAGACCGTCCCGCAACAAGACACGTCGTTGCTTGTCATAGAATATGCTTGCTCCCTGATTTTCTGCCCTCTCTCTTTCTTCTCTCTCACGCTTCCTTAACCTTCCTAGTTCCTTTCTCACTGCTGGGTGGACATCTTTTTTCACGTGAATAGACGAAAAAGGTTCAGGTTTTTCCTTCAAGTTTTTGGCCTTATCCAAGATGTTGTCCTTCTGTCTCTGGTCGTCGACAACTACCAGGATTGGTCTCTTCCTCCTATCATTCACCTGACCAAGCCTTTTAATTTCCCAATTCGTTGGGGTCTAAAGCTTCATCGCATCCTACTTCATCCAGAATCCTCCTCATATTTTGACTGATCATCCCTTGCCTATATTGTCTTCTACTTCTGATACTCCAGTAATGATGATTTTTCTTCGACGTTCTCTTGCATCCAGTGATTCCAGGAACATCTGCTGCTGACTTATAATACTAAAAGCTTGTCTTAAGTCAGATGACAATTCTGTCACCTCCTTCTTATTTGCTTCATTTGCTCTACTTCTCTTGTCAGATTCCTTATTTCCTGCAGTAATATTGCGTTTGAAGGTTCTTCATTAGTGTGTGCATTAAGGACTGTCCTCAGTGCCTCCTTCAGTTGGGTGTTCGTCAGCCTATTAATTGGGTTTGGGACAAGTTCCTAACATCTTCAACAGTTTCCCAGTTAGCCATTTGGTTAAGTATGCCCTCAAATTGCCACTCAAATCATAAAAAACGTTATATAAACAAAATCTGTTGTCATGGGCAACCAGGAAAAAAAACTTCGTGGGGGCCAGGGAGATTGTAAATGCTCCCTTGAAATATAATTCACACTATTTAATGCCCTTATCACAGTGTCCCGTCAATCACCAACACTTCATATAGTCACACACTTTATCAATCTAATTCACTGTTCATGCTAATTCAGGAAAAACCAGAATAACTGAGAGCAGCTCTGTTGTGATGTTTCTCAGTAACGCCATCTAGTTACATCCTGGTCTAATTTACAGTGAAATAAACTTTTTTGTATCTAATTGCTTTGGTGAGCAGTCAATTCACCTGACTTGACCTAATGGAACAGGGTTGAACTACTAAATGAGGTAGGATACTGTCAAGAAACAAACAAAATTAAGGGCAAAGGAATTCCACTGCTACCTGTAGCTAAGATGAAGTTCCAAGCATAAATATATATGTATATACATACATATATGCACACATATATTTGTATTTATATAAAAACACACAAACACTCATATATATATATATATATATATATGTATATATATATATATATATATACACACACACATATATATGATATATATATATATTTTGCACAATATGTGTGTGTTTTGCAAGCGTGAGTCTGCGTGTGTTGGGTTTGTGTAAGAGAGAGAGAGAGAGAGAGAGAGAGGAGAGAGAGAGAAATGGTGGTATACACACGTTGTTTGTTTTTATTCGTCATTTAACATGGACGTCAGAGCTGGAAGGCTTCGAAGCTACTGAGAAACATTTAAAGAAGATTTCGTCTTATCATTATTCCTATATTCATTATTATCATTAGAATGTTAGCGCAATTTATAACATTACGTCTATTAGTGTTGTTATTACCAGAATGAAAAGCTAGTCCAGTTTTTAATTTGATATCATTATAGAATTATTTTTTCTTTTACAAAATATATAATTATATGTGTAAAATCAAATGGTAATTATAGTTTTTGTTTATTTCTAGTTTGTAAAAAAAATTATCTATTCATGAATCTTTTTATCCTCTTACCTAAATTCCGTAAACAAGAAGAGTTTTTTTCTTTTTTTTTTTCCGGTTGAATTGGGTGTTATATGTATCTTTACGCGAATTATAATTATAGGGAAAGTCTATGATATGACTAAGTTTCCGAAAATGATTTCTTGAATACAGAATCTCTGTTCGAGGAAGAGAATTTCATAGTTTAAATGGTTGGAGCATCAATGATCGCCTGCATCAACCACAGTGAGAACAAGCAGATTGTTGACCAGAGACACCGAACTTCGGATTCGGAAAATGAATACGCAAGAAAAAGATGTTCCTTAAGTGAATTGGTTGCAGAACAAAAGAGCGGATGAATTTGCATAGTCATGGGTAGAAGCTTACGATACTTCGTCTAGGAGTCTGAGAATTGTTGCTGAATTTATAACTTATTTGTTTTGTCTAAAATTTCAATTTGCGCAAGATAAAACGCCTTCTGATTTCCGATGTCGTTACATCGTTTTAATTTCAATGACACAATATTGTCTTTTCCTCTTTCCATTACACTTGCAAGAAAATATGAGGAGATTTATAATGTTAAAACGATGATGTTTTCTCTCTGGCTGCTGTATCTGAATAGTAAATAAGACAATGGTTGATAAGATTATTCATGTCCTGTTCTAACTGAATTCTGTCTATTATTTCTGGTTTCTTGGAAAACGTTTTTTACCATACAAGATCGGAAAAAATTTCTATCATATAGTTTTCTTTCAATATGTCTACAACAATGCGTTCGAATCCTCTTAAATTAAAGGAAAAAACTTTGAAAAATATTATATGAAGAGGCGGAATATCGAACATGTCAGCAATCTTTTAACAACTTGCCGGTATGCTTTGGCACTAACAATCAGCCATTTTGAGGAATTCAATTTGTATACAAAATTGCTTGAGTGACTAATCATGTTTCTATTGTCGGACTAAACTAAACTATCCCCGAACCGCTATTATTATTATTATTATTATTATTATTATTATTATTATTATTATTATTATTATTATTATTATTATTATTATTATTATTATTAGCTAAGCTACAAACCTAGTTGGGAAAGCAGGATGCTATAAGCCCAATGACTTCAAAAGGGAAAATAAACAAGGGAATAAACAATCTGAAAGAGAAGTACATGAACAAATAAATATAATATTCTAAAGATAACAATAAAAACATTAAAATAGATCTTTTATATATAAACTACAAATCTTTCAAAAGCAATAAGAGAAATATAATAGAATAGTGTGCGTGAGTGTACCCTCAAGTAAGAGAACTCTACACAAGACAGTGGAAGACCATGAAACAGAGGCTATGGCACTACCCTGGGCCAGAAAACAATGGTTTGATTTTGTAGTGTCCCTCTCCAAGAAAAGTGGCTTAAGAATCTCTTTTACCCATACCAAGAGTAGAGTAGCCACTGAACGATACAGTGCAGTAGTTAAGCCTTCGAACAAAGAAGAATTGTTTAGCAATCTTGGTGTTGTCAGGTGTATAATAACAAGAGGAAAATGAGAATAGAATAGGCCAGAATATCCGGCGTGTGTAGGCAAAGAAAAAATGACCCTTACCAAAGTGAGGGATCCAATGTAGTACTGTCTGACCAATCAAAGGACCAAATAACTCTAGTGGTCACTGATGCCCTGGCCAACCAACTGCCTACCTACAGCGACTATTTCATTTCTACTCTGCAGTTAAGTTTTGGAATTATCTTTCTGCTCTTGTGCTTGACTTGCTTTGTGGTGTAAACACCTCTTTTGCAGTTGTTATTACTTCATTTAGAACTCTGCTAGAAGAGGGTGGTAGATAGTTCTAAACATTAACCTTTGCGCTTCGGATAATCCTTATGAATATTAGGTAAGAGTTGCCCTTAAAGCTTTGGAAGAAATAATACAAATTAAAAAAGCATCAGAATTGTAGCTTCACAAATTTCATCGAAAATTTCTATCATTCTATACATTTGCTTTCGTACAATTGAATTGTGCTTTTTATAAAAATATACGTTAATTTTGATAGACTTCTCTTGAACTGATTTATGCTGAAAAATTCCAGGGCAACAATATGAAATGATGCGAAGGTTCTAAACATATGACAAAGGGAAAACAGCTGAAATCATTTCATTTGGAACAAGGTTTTAAACATTTCAGACTTGCTTTAATAACATGTTTAAACTCTCTAATTATCTCCCGAAAAAAACTATGATTTACGTGCTGCTCTTGAAGTAAGAGCAGGTTCTGGCAAAAGACCAGTTTAATTCATCTATATAAGAGGATATGAGGTCACGCTCTTTTCTGAAAGCAGGATAACAATAAAAAAATCATAGCTTTGTCATGTGATTGAACCTTCAGAACTTTCGTCTATATGTAAGGTCCCTGTTTCCATTTGTAATACAGAGTTGGATTACACATGCTATCTCATGCCCTTAAATAGCCCAGGCCAGATAAAAAAAGAACATAAAAACTAGGAATCCATAGAAGCAATCAACCAGATTCTTGAGTGATGGGGGTTTTTGAAAGGGAAAACAGAAGCAAGGAGAGAATTCAGAAGGATTACTGACTTTATTAAAGGAAAAGTGTTTTAGATCAGGATTTCAAGTTTCTCTTGACATGCCTCATTTATAGATAGAAAACAGATTTTACATAATAAATTCACGTTTACATATAAACCCATACACCCCCAAATACACACACACACACACACACATATATATATATATATATATATGTTTACTATAAATATATATATATATATATATATGTATATATATATATATGTATATATATATATATATATATATACATATGCATATATATACATATATACATACACACACACACACACACATATATATATATATATATATATACATTTATGTATATATATATATATATATATATAAATAGCATATACTAGTCTTATAACCCTCTTTCTTGACCCTCTCTGATAGTATTACCCAAGGTAATCTATATATCTTGGTAATACATATTTCCAGGCGTAGGAAATAGATAATCCACGGACCTACCAAATGTGAGCCAAATGCCTTACCACTTAGCAAATTGACCATAAGAGCTGGTACCATAAGATCCGAAATACTCCACATTAATTGTAAAATCAACGAAATTCTTTTACCGAAGGAATTTTTTTTATACTTTTAGAAATAACAAGTAAAATACAATATATACACACACACACACACACACACACACACATATATATATATATA
>NC_090736.1:19665177-19707677 GCF_036898095.1 Palaemon carinicauda | reverse complement strand
TAAAATCTGACGTCTCCGGCATTACTAAGAAACTGACAGCTGTTGATCCCCTTCTACTGTATAAATATGATGGTCTTTCATCCTTATCACTAACAAGCTAGTGAAAGGATCATCTATAACCAGCGAGTAACTGAAATCTTTGGTCCGTTGCCCGTAGAGTTTAACAGTTTTTCGCGAATTCAAACAATTGAACTTGCTTAACACTTATTTTTCTTGTATTATTGAGACAAACACCTGAAACCATACACCTATACACAGCTGAAGGCCACCATCGTGCGTCTGCGATGGCAGCTAGGGTCCTTCCCCCATCCCTACCTCCTCCCCTCGAACTCGAGTGGAGAAGGGAAGGATAAAAAAGCCTAGGGGTCTCACTATAAGGAGCCTCAAGAACCTCCCTAAGACATCTGTTACCGAACCAGAACCTGTTGCAGGGACCTCTAGAGACCTCAAACAAGATACCTTGGAAGCGTCCAGCAAACCCCATATGAAGTAGAAGACGACGAAGAAGACCACCAGGACACTGAGGACAACCCCACCCAACAGTCACCTGCACTCCAATCCAGGACAACACCTCTAATCCTGCAAAGTTTAGACTGTCTCAAGGACCTAACATGACCTCCTATGCTGCTGTTGCTGCCATGGAGGCCAGCAACCCGCACCTCAATATGACCATACCTCCTAATCGCAGGGGACAGCTGGCCATCTCTGCACAGGATCCACCAACCAAGACCTTCCTGGGGCAGCAGGAGAACGTGCGCAAGCTCGACTACACCGACAGGCCAACCACTGTCATCATTGTCTATGATCTTGACCTCCCACTCGAACCCGTGCTCCAACACCCCTTCATTCTTACTGCTAAGAGATGCGAGGGAAAGGCCGGAAGGAGATCTCACAAGCTGGAGGCAGTCTTCAAGGGTCCTCGCCCCTCTCAGCTCTCTTTTGGCTTCTGGGGCACCTTCTGCACCGAGAAGTATTTTAAGGAACCTCTTAGATGCTTCCGTTGCTAGAAGTTTGGCCACGACAAGGACCGCTGCACTGGACCAGATATCTGTGGAGTGTGTAGCAGCAGGCATTACCCTACTGCATATTGCATTGCTAGGCACAAGGCTGGATACCCCCACCACCGCCCATTGCCCTAATTGCAGAGGATCTCCTCATGCTTGGCATGACAGATGTCCCTTTCGGTGTCAGCGGATTGCAGACCGTCATGGAGCAGATCGTCACTACAATCTTCATCCACGTCAGAAACGTCGAACACAGCAACCTCCAACCAACCACACCCCTCCACCTATCAACCGCACCTCCCAACTAAATCATAACCCCTCCAGACATGCCCTTCCTGAACTTCCTCTTCTCCAATCCTTCCTCAGCACCTAAACCTCAACGTCCTCCCAAACCTCCTCCAAAGTCAAGAAGATCCCCATCACGCACTCCTTCCACTCCTTCACCTCTAAGATTCACCTCTCCTCCCACTGTCCCACAGCCTAAAAAAACCTTCCTCATCCATATCCGCTCCTGCAACCCACACACCCAATTCCTCTCAATCCTTAAGAGAAATCCCAAGTTTACCTAGTCCTGCTGTCAGAAGCCAACCAAGCGCCTCACACCCCGCCAAACCCCCTACCCCCTCCCCTAAATGTTGAGAGGAATATATACAACCTCTCTGCTTGCCCCATGGATGCTATTTTAGCACCCATTAGTAATATACTTCGCAGTTATCTGCAATCACGTAAAGTAAATTTCACTCAGAAGTCTCTTGACGACTTCGTTTTTGAAAATGCAGCCCTTGAACTCAACGCTCAATTCCCTTCATAGACCCTCCCACAAACGATCCTAATACAACCACTCACAACAACCAAAACACCCACCAAAACACCCAGGTGAAAATGCTCCAATGGAACGTGTGCGGCCTACGAAACAAGTTTGCATTCCAGCAATCCCAAACTTCAGTGCAAATCCCTGACATAATTGTACTGCAAGAAACACTGCTCAATGAGAACATACCATTTGCGTTTTCAGGATACATAGTATACTCTACGTATCTTTCATCAACAGCAAAAGGACTAACAACTCTTGTTAAAAGCAGCATTCCCTCCAAAATAACACCGAGCATTGACTGTGGGACAGAGACAGAGACTCTGAGTATTCAGATATCTCTGCTTGCTACAACTCTCACAGTACATAACATCTACTAATCCTCAGCTAAAAGCATCACTGCCCTTTTCGCCGCCGCCATCAAAGATGACACAATAATTGCAGGTGATTTCAACACCCATCACCTGTTCCTGAGCTCAGTATCTGCAGCAAATCAAACAGGCTGACACTTGCATGCCTTACTGCAAGAATATCCGGAAATAACACTCCTCAATAATGTTACAGAAGCCACCCATATAAAAGGAGGACGCTTAGACCTCACCTTCCTCTCTAGAGCCATACAAAGAGGCGCTAGATGGCAGCTGTATCCTGTATTAAAGAGCAATCACATTGCCATAGAAATCAAACTCGAAATGGAGCAATACCCCCCTCCTCCTCCACCCCACAAAAGGTGGAACCCAGACTTTGCCAACTGGGAAAAATTCGAAACAACTATGACAGAATGGGCTCTGGAATACATTAACCCCCCCCCCCTCCCCCCCGCACAGTGATATCTCCACCCTATCACTTGACTTAACAAACAACTAGATGCAGCTGCAAGTGTGTCCATGCCCCAGAAAAAAACACTTTGACAGGAAACACGCCGACGCCTGGTACTATAACAACAGCATTAAAGAAATGAATGCCAGAATAAATAGGACCAGAAAAATTCTCAGAAAACACAGATCTGTTGAGATCCATGACTTACTTGTAGAGATCATCAAACACTCTGTGCAAGTATCACTGGAAGTCAAAACGGATAAATGGTACTCATGGCGCCCTGAAGTCAACTTCAGCACATCCCTAGCTAAAATATGGGGCTGGTTCAACAAAGTCTCTGGAAGTAGAATACACCCAGAGTCACACACCCAGACCCATTAGCTGAAGCCAACAAAATTGCCAACAACTTTATTGACAGAGCTAAAAGCACCAACCTACCTCTGCAGACAATAAACAGGCAGAGAACACTGCTTCCAATCAGGAATATTATCATTGAAGCCGCCTGCAACATGGTAGATGATACAGACAGCCCCTACACCATGGAGGAACTAAACACGGCCCTTGCAAGGGGCAGAAAAGACACTGCCCCCGGAACCGACCTCATTACATATAGTATGCTGAGGAATATGGGAAGCCGTGCGAAGTTGGTGTACTTGCACCTGATTAACAGAACACACAACGATATATTAGCCCAATTAAATAGAACCAACAGGACACCAAACCCAACCCAAAACCCAAGGAACCAGACACCTACCGACCAATAGCTTTGATTAGCTGCACCGAGAAAGTAGCTGAGAGAATGGTTGTCAACAGACTGCAGTGGAAAATAGGCCAATTACATCACCGCCTATATACCTACAGGAGCGGCATAGGCACTCAAGAATGTATCACGTATGTCCTTACAACAATTAATGACAAAAAAACTTTTTCATATTCCCCGACCTAGAGAAAGCCTTTGAGCTAGCCAGCTCTCCAGCCATTCTCTTTACACTTCTAGAAAAAAGAGTAAAAGGACATCTACTGGCCTTGACTCGAAATTACACATCAAATCAAGAAGCTAGAATCACCTTCCAAGGAAAAACACCCGATTTCATCCCCCTAGAAAACGAAACACCACAAGGAGGCATTCTAAGCCCCTACCTCTTCAATCTACTAATGGAGAACCTATCCACTCTGAACCTCCCAAATGGAGTGGAAATCTTCATGTATGCAGACAACATATGTATCTTATGTCAAAACAAAGCACATGCAAGAAATGCCACCCAAAACGCATTGGACATGATCCAGACCAAATGCAATGATCTTGGCCTAAAAATCAATACCAACAAAACAAAAGCTATGGCTATAAAACTTCTGCAAAACCTTCAGAACATTTCTCTGAGAGGTGAAGCCATTGAATGGGTAAATCAATTTACGTACCTTGGAGTAATCATTAGTAAAACCCTAGACACCTGCTAATGAAGTAACATACCTCAGAGAGAAGACAAAGATTCGTCTATCAGTCATGAGACGAGTGACCTCCCTCAAACAAGGAGTATCAAACAACCTCCTTAGACTGTTTTATCTACAAGCAATTCGATCCCACATTGATTATGCAGCACCTACTCTCACCACAATGACTGACACCCAAAAAGAATCATTGGAAGTAGTGCAAAATAACGCCATGAGACTCATCTGTGGCGCTCCAATGTGGACAAGACTCTGCTTAATTAGAGCAGAAACCCACTTAATTTCGCTGTCAGCCAGAATTGACATATGTAATAGCAGTATTATATTCAAGTCAATCATTGCAGACAGGACAAGCCCACTCAACAATAAACTGAAAAGACTTCTACCTCTAGCAGAAGAGGTAATCCCACCCAATTCTCATGCAAAGAAACTACTAAACACACTCAGAAGGATGCAAATGCAGAATGCGACCCACAAAACCAAGGGACAGCAAAAGCACGAAGGTTACAGCACTCCTGGCCCTTGAGCTCAGGACCCCATCAAATACAACTTTACCATCCTACCAGCAGCTAGCAAAGCCCTCTGCATACCAGAGCAACTCACTGAAGCTACAAAGAATGCAATCAGTAACACACCTGCCCCCAACATCTACTATACTGATGGATCAGTGGACCGCGCAGTCGCTGCAGCTGCTGCTGCAGTTGTCTCCCCATCAGGATATAGAGAAAATTGGAGGCTTTATAACCATGCCTCCACACTACAAACCAAGCTAGGGGCTATTGTAAGAGCCCTAGAACACTCAACTAACATACAGTATGGAAACACTAAAATCCATACAGATTCCAGAGGAGCCATCCTGGCCCTGAGCAACAAGGAACCGACAGAGAATGTTTATCTCATAACAACAATCCAATTCCTAGCCCTAGATCACCAAAGCAACAACAGGCAAGTGACTTTGAATTGGATTCCAAGTCACACTGGCATTGCTGGCAATGACAAGGCCGATCATCTAGCTAAATCAGCCTTATTGTGCCAGACCATAAGTATTACTGTGCAACTCTCACTTAAAACCATCAAGAATCAAATGGCAGCCTACTGCAACATCCTAAAGACTAGCAAAGTAAGGCGAGCCTTCTTAGATGGATCAAGATCTTCAAAGTGGTATATTGAAGCTACAAACATACTACCACACCCAATTGCAAGGAAAACACCACGCCAGGACGCAGTCATCATCTGTAGACTGCGACTGGGATATTTATGCAGCTGGCAAATCATCCTAGACAACGATGGAGACCCAGCAACACAGCACGACCAATAAGACCGTGCAATTACTGTAATCAAGACACAGAAGAACCGCTACAGCACTACCTACAGCACTGTCAAGAAACAAGCCTACTTCGACAGGATCTCAACCCCAATAATCCTACAAATGCAACAGCAATTGTCAAACATATAATTGCTATTGTTGGTGCCCTCTCAGCCTTTCTCCGCTGCTATCCTCCACCGAGATAACGTAACAACAGCACCAGCCTGCCATCTAAATAACCCTTTCAACTTCTCTGTTGAGATCAGAACGACTATTGGCGGCTGAGGGCAATAACTTGTACTCCTTATAAGGAGACTGTTTTGCGCTCCTGTCCTTCCTCTCAACGAGGGGGGGGGGGGGGGGAGCAGAGCCGTTGGTGGTTTTTCTGGTTTTTAATACCTCTTCCACTTGCAATCTCTCTTTTCAGTTTAGGTATCCCTTCTAACCCTTAATACCCATAATGTCTCAATAATCACAATTACAAATAAATCTTTATTTTCATTTTGTTCTAGTTTTACAAGTACAGGAATGTTTTATTCCACCCTTTTCCTACCACCCAAGCAGCTACTATTCTCTTCGTGTCAGCTCCCTTCTGCATAGCTGAAATCTTACACTATACCTCTGCCTAATTACTTAAGCTTAAACCGCTATGAGGTTTTTTACTTCACCTTTACCAATATCTCCAACTAAAACTCCTCAACTCCTTCCCGAGCGCTCCTACTTATCGGGACTTATTACTATAACTCTTTTTCTCTAACTCAAGACTGGAGCCAGTGGGCTCCTGGGAAGGATATCCCCTCCCCACTGTCACCTTCTTCACTCTCTACACAGGTTTTAACATTGCCTGTTACCATCCTCAACCCAAAACCTAACCCATTATCCTAAAATAAAAGTTGCAGAATACCCCCTACCCCAATTACGTATCCTAAAAAATCCTACCAAACCACATACGGGCTGCAAGACTGCAAGAGCCCGTGTCTGGACAAAAGGGCCAGGCAATCTTCAACAACAACAAATATGTGTTCTCATTTTTGAGTTTGATAATTTCCTGAGTGGATGAAAGTACTAACTCCAATCAAGTTTTTTTAATTTTTCCTTTCGTGGCTATAATACGTGTGTGTGTATGTATGTGTGTGTATGACTCTTCTAAAGTTGTAAAATGCAACAATTGAAATGATCATATTGTTTTTACTTACAACAATCCCTATCATAATGAATGTCTCCAATCGCCTCCACCCCTCTTTCTCTCTCTCTCTCTCTCCTCTCTCTCTCTCTCTCTCTCTCTCTCTCTCTCTCTCTCTCTCTCTCTCTGACACTCAAAATCCTTCCAAAATCATCTCCCTTCCTTTGTGTATCCTCTATTCATCCCAATCGACCTCTCCTTCTCTTATCGGCCTTAATATGCCAGGATATTGGAAGGGCACTAATCCTGCGATGTCTTCCGTTTAAAGGATGGCCTCTGGATCTCCCATCGCTTTTTCCTAATCTATTGATAGTTAGAGAAGCCCTTTAAAGTGTTCTTTATTCCACTGCTATCTTCGACACTTCCTTTCCCTTTTCGACGTTTTGATATCTTACGTGTCTCCATTTCCATTCCTTATCATATATTACTTCCTCTTTATAATGATAAGGTCTAGTTGTTAGATGCTCTGTCCAAAGAATTCAATATATTTTGGGAAATTCATTCAGGGCTAAAGGAAGTTTTCTACAGTCTGCTCAAGGGACGAGATTTGGTGCTGGCATAAGGCTAGACTTTTCTAACAATGGCATTTGTTATATTTACATAAATACCTCTTGGTTTTTCCGACGTCTTCAAAAGAACTTATTAGAGCATTAAATTTAACGAATGAAACCGTGATAATGAGACTGTATGGAATAGATATTCTTAAATATTCAGGGTAATTATTTTACTGTGAAGAAATTATTTTTCTTGCAGAAATAAAAACGCAAATTTACTTCCATTATAGTACATGTTTAAAATATTTTCGAATATCATATTTCAGATTTTGTACTCAGAATTCTATATAAGCCGACATTTTCCCATTAATCTTCTTCAAGAAACTTGTTACCATATCCTGATATAATGTGGTAGACAATTAGAAACATACTTACATATGTTGGACGGGAGTTCGAGACCGCTCATGCCCGATGGTTTCTAGCAGTGCCTGCGATCTCACTATCCTTGGGGGAGCCTACTGGTCTACCTGCTGTATTATCAGTATTATCAGTATTATCGTGATACTTCTAAGGTAAAATTTTCTGGTATATTAATCGCAGAAATATCCAAAGTAGAACCTGCCAATGAGTCAATTCTATCAAGAAGACATGGCTCGAGACCAAAGAAGTAAAATCATATGCCCAAGTACCATATATATATATATATATATATACATAAACATATATATAAATATATATATATATATATATATATGTATATATATATATATATATATATATAATATATATATATATATATATATGGTATTTGGGCAAGTGACCTTATATATATATATATATATATATAAATATATATAATATATATATATATACATATATATATATATATATATATATAAGGTCACATGCCCAAATACCACATATATATATATATATATATACATATATATACACATAAATATATATATATATATATATATGTATATATATATATATGTACATATATATATATATATATATATCTATCTATCTATCTATATATATATATATATATATCTATATATATATATCTATATATATATATATATATATACATATATATATATATATATGTATATATATATATATATATGTATATATATATATATATAGATATATATATATATACATATATATATATATATATATATGGTAATTGGGCAAGTGACCTTATATATATATATATATATATGTATATATATATATATATATATAAGGTCACATGCCCAAATACCATATACATATGTAAATATATATATATATATATATATATACATATATATATATATATATATATACCGTATACACATAAGATGAATGTCTGTATGCAAATGTATTTTCCAAATTTAACGTATTATATATCATTGGCAATATTATTACTTAATAACTTATATAGAGAAAAAATAAAAGAGCAAAATAGGAAGAATCATAACTTGACACTTGAAAGTAAAAGAAACTGAATAAACAAATGAATAAACGAAAAAATAAATGAAGGATAATTCCTATCAAATTTGCAGACAAAAAAAGCTCTATTTTATAGAAGTTTTTGAGTAAAAACTCTGAAGTATTTATAATAACATTTTACCATTCAAGTGCTTTTGTTAAAACGTTTTTGTTATCTAGATATTTATTTTTAATTCTCAACATGTTGAAGACACTATACATAAATCCTATAGTTCCAGACGCAAGCTTAAACCTGATATTTCAGAAATAGGTGTTGTTCTGACAAATATTTGGAATAGAAATATCTACCGCTCACCTTTTGAAAAAAACAGAGTACTTATAAGTTCAATACTCGGAAATTTTTTTTTTTTATACTTCTCAATATTCGAGGAAAAAACGGATTGTCTGCATGGAGAAGAACAAGTGTCTGTCAATACTTGGAGAATGGTAGACTGAATGTTTGGTGTTTGAAAAATTGTGAAGAGTTTCAAAGTGAAATGAGTTTTCATTTAAACACAGATCCCTTAAAACTAGGCTATTACTTGAGGCTTGAGAAAACACAAACAGAGATTAGAGTGACATCAACATTGTAGTTGATCTTTTTGATTAAATATTGTGGAAATAGATATGTGATAAATTGCTATACGTTATCATATGGCATTGACAAAAGTTGCAAATGGATCTGGAACTGGTATTTAATGATTTTTTTATATAGAATTTACTTATTCAAAAATCCCCGATGCAATAGTTTGTCTATCGTTATTATTGTTAGATAATGCAAACAATAAAACCAAACCGACATTAGAAACCACTAACTTGTTAAAAAAAATGTCAGTCAATTATCACGAAGAGATACATCTCAAAACCGTAATATCAATCAGTGTATTAAAACTAGTTGGCAAGTACTTTAGATTGTTAATGAAGCGTCGCTTAATTTATTGCAAATGACAGGTAGCTGAAGTTTCTAATTTGTAGGGGTAATGATACTGCAAGGTGTTAAAGTGAGATCTCTCACTAAAACCTGTATATATGACTTTATCCCATTAGTTGTTAACAACTTGAATTAAAAGCCCTTGAGCTGATTAATTCGAGAGAGAGAGAGAGAGAGAGAGAGAGAGAGAGAGAGAGAGAGAGAGAAAGAGAGAGAGAGAGAGTTAGCAAAGCATGGGCATGGAAATTTTTCTATTATTCAACTACCTGTTCCTTTTCTAAGGAGTCAAAATCAATATCTATACAATAGTATGATAGTAATTATAAGAGAGAGAGAGAGAGAGAGAGAGAGAGAGAGAGAGAGAGAGTTAGCAAAGCATGGAAATTTTTCAATTATTTAACTGCTTGTTCCTTTTCTAAGGAGTCAAAATCAATATCTATACAATAGTATGATAGTAATTATAAGAGAGAGAGAGAGAGAGAGAGAGAGAGAGAGAGAGAGAGAGAGATTCTAAATAATTTAATGGCTTGTTCCTTTTAAGGGAGTGAAAATAGATATTTATACAATAATATAATAGAAATTGGGACAGAGAGAGAGAGAGAGAGAGAGAGAGAGAGAGAGAAGCAGGTAAGATTTTAAATGAATTAACGGCTTGTTCCTTTTCTAGGGAGTCAAAATCAATATTTATTCAATAGTATAATGGAAATCACGAGAGAGAGAGAGAGAGAGAGAGAGAGGGAGAGAGAGAGAGAGAGAGAGAGAGAGAGAGAGAGGGTGGGGGTATGCAAGACTTTAATGTATTTAATAGTTTATTATACTTTTAATCATCCAAAGCTAATATTTATACAATAGTATAATACAAAAAAAATCATTGATATGAAATAAATATAATTAAAGTTTCCATTGCTTAGAATTTCTTGTTAATGGTTTTTTTCAAGTTTAATTAATTACCGTTTCAATTATAGAAATAATAAAAAGACATCTCGTAAAAAATAGGTTGACAGAGGAAAGACGAAATAGGGTCCTTCCAAAGATGATATTCGGCTAACGAATCGTGAAAGGAAATATTTGGGTTCCTTCGAGCTGCATGGGTTCCACCTAACACCCGAATTACCCTTAGATCATAAAAGTCCTCTTGAAATATTAACAAGTTGCCTCGTCGCTTCTAAATTTCTTTCATTAGCGTAGATTTTGGATCTCGGTCAGAAAATAAACGCATACATTGATGGTCACTTGATAGTTGGGGTACGAAAAATCTAATGTCCGTGGTTATCCTTTTTCGCAATTTTACATTTGTTATTTCTCTCTCTCTCTCTCTCTCTCTCTCTCTCTCTCTCTCTCTCATTTCAGTGGTTATTCCCTCTCGCAACTTTACCTTTGTTATTTGTATGTTTTTTTCTTCTCTCTCTCTCTCTCTCTCTCTCTCTCTCTCTCTCTCAGAAGCCTTCATTTATATTTTTTGCTCTCTTTTTCCTTTAACTAATCATAAAATGACGTGTATTTTTCCCTCTCATTTCTAAAATCTTAATAACAGTCATATTTACTGGCCAATATGTTTAAAAGTCGAACTTGACAACAAAAGTACTCTATTTGTGATGTTTTATTCACAATTAAAATGAACCAAAACGTACAAACATATTCTCGCTCTCAGTGACTCAATATTTTGATAAAACATTTGGTTATAATACAGATATATCCTCAAGCTTTATAATTTCCTTTCATAAATCTTAATGACTAATCTGGATAAGAAAAAAAACTATATATTGGAATCTGTAAATAAATATTCTCCCGAAAAAAACACGTTTTAGGAACGTTGGGTAATGAAATCCTTGAGTCAAGTGAAATACCCTTCACTTAATTAGAGCTAATGGCAGCAATGCTATAATCATTTTGATTAGAAAATGTTCCTGGAGTGTGTGGTCTTCAGGAGTGGAAGGATTATTATTAAAACAGAAGGGTGTAAGTGCTGCATATGGTATAGGCAAATGGTACAAATACTTATATGATATGGATTATTATAAAAGATGAGAAATGCAATAGGATCAATATTGAGCGTCTTTTCTTGTTTAATATATCCTAGAGACAATCAGATCTACTGACGAAATGCATTACATTACATAAAGACTGTTTTGCCAGACTTCACGCTAACTGCAAAATTTCGTTTTCTTTAAGGAAGTCTTTAGCAAGACACTAAAAGTAGTCGGACTTTTCTAGTATTTAATTTATTGTATTCACTCTTATCCATAGTATCTCTACACTAGATTACAAACTCTAACCAACGGTAATCATACGATTAAGCATGGAGTCATATATACCCTAAAGAAGCTACTGAAGGAACCTTTCATCCGGACGACATGGCTTGAGCCCAAAAAGCATTTTTTGGGTTCAGGCCATGTCGTCCTTATGGAAGTTCCTTCTTAGTAGCTTCCTAGGTTATTTTAACTACAGTGATATATCCCAGATAATTTTACTAAAGGTATCCAGAATTCTAACTCCTGGCACGAGTATATCTTGTATTATCTTAGAGGGATATCACATAAGATCAGAGGACGTATTCTTGACACGCCATATAGCTATCTACACCCCTAATAGAGTTTACGTTTCGAGAGGGGAAAGTGGCAAGAATTGTAGGAGAGCCGTTATTAAGGCAACACTTCTACTTGTACTGCGATTGAGTGCCAGCACACCGCTGTGTGGTGCCATCTAGTCATTCTTTGTAGCTTTAATGAGGTGCTACAGTTACAGTACATTAAGGAGGGATTCATTTATCCTTTGTCAAAGGAGGGTTGTTCCATCAGGACGACATGGCTACCCTCACCCAAAAATAGATATTTCGCTTCGTTCTCAATCCAATTTTTGGGCCATGTCGTCCTGATGGAAGTTTACCAGAGCGTTAATGTATCTGTGGATTTTCAATAGTGCCAATCACCTCGAGATAAATTTTCCTTGGTCGTCTAGACCTAGAGATACGTGCTGTTGGCGTCATACACCCTTCAACTGATCATGGACTATGTCAGTGCTTCCTGCCCCCTACAGGGAAGAGTCATGGAAGACTCTAGGAAAAAACCCGATGATTGTGAGTTCAAGGAACAATCTAGCAAAAAAAGTTGTATATTAGTGTCATCATATACGTAAAACATAGTTTGTATTCTGAAAGGAACAAATATGTATAAGTTACTGACACTTCCTTCAATCTGCTTGTTCATTGTAGACAAGTTAGACAGGCTAACATTCATGTAGGAAAAGTAAGGTAAGTAAGTTAAACAGGTTGGTAAGGTTAGTCATTATCAAGGACTGAACTTAAAAGGCTAACATATAAATTTGATGATTGTTTGCTTAGAAACAAAATTATTCTGAATATTTTCCAAAAAATAAGAGGATAAAAAATACCTCTGACACCCTATATTGTGTTTATTAACAGACAGTATATAGAAATCAAGATTTGTTATATATACAATCAAATAAAAATTTTCATTGAAAATATAGTGTGAAAGCATAATAATTAGTAATAACAGAAAAATTTATAAAGTTTCATCTGAAAGGGAAACACAAGCCACTCTATGGGAAATATAGTAATATTTCACTATCGTCTCTGTTGTTACAAAAGGAACACTTGCATATGAATACGCATGGCAAATGTGTCAGTCTTTTATGCTTTAGTCACCTGTGTATTTAGAACAGTCTATAGTGTCATGTACTGGACACATCACTAAACATGATACACCGTAGGATTTCATCATGCACACCCTTCACTAAAAGTCCCAATTAGTGCACTGTTCTTCGCAGAAATCAAGCGGCAGGTTTTAGTACACTACCTGCTGCCACCACATAGTGTTTTATCTCTTGTACTTGTTTCGAGTAATGTTTAAAGAAGACCCTGGATGACTTCCATCCAGTGGAGGTGCGAAGACTCTCAAAACACATGTTTTGGAAGAAGTTCAGAGATGAAGCACCCTTTCTCGGATCATGACCTGCGGGTGTACTGTTGGGATCCGCTCTGCGAATAAAATAGGTGATCTTTGCCCTTAGTTGTTTCAAGGTCAATGTTGAACTTGATGTTTCTCCCCTGAAAAGCTGACCTCCCTTAAAGTCTGAAGTTCTACGAAGATAGACCTTTAGGCATTCTACTGGACATAGAGATGCTTCTTCCTTCAGAGGGCAGATTCTCCAGGGACCCCACCTTCTTGACGAGAAACGCTGGGTCCTGAAAAAGGTTCAGTTCTCCGCAGTCTGTGAACTGAATGTGGACATCATCCCCTGAAAGCGCCACTATTTTGCTAACTCTGGCTCCTGAGGCTAGTGCAAATACGAATATCACCTTTTGAGTCAAGTCTTTCAAAGAGCAATCTTCGTTGTTCAAGGTTGATGGAAAGTTAAGAACATTATCCAAGGCCCATAAAATGGGCCTTGGAGGAGCTGCGGGCCGAAGTCTAGCGCAGGATTTCGGAATCTTGTTGAAGATCTCATTGGAGAAGTCCACCTGGAAGGAGTACACCAATGGTCTGGTCAGGGCAGATTTACACATAGCAATCGTGTTGGCTGCTAAACCTTGTTCATGGAGATGGACGAAGAAGGACAAAGAGAATTCCGTTGAAATCTCCTTTGGTTTCTTTGCCTTGACAAAGGCAACCCATTTCTTCCAGGAAGACTCGTAGTGTCTTCTCGTTGATTTCGACTTGTATTCTTCTAAAAAGTTAATACTGTCACTTGAAATCGCGAACCTTTTCTTGACTGCTATGGAGAGGAAGTCATGAGATGAAGGTTCCGAGTTTTCTGTGATGAAGCTGAGACAGTCGACTTTTGCACTTGCTGAGTCAGAACTGGATCCGGAAACGGAATCAGTTTCAGTCATAGTTCCGTTATCAGGGGGGACCAGACGCTGTTGGGCCACTTGTGAGCCACTATTGCTGCTGTTCCTTGGAAGGATTTAAGTATGTTGAGGACTTTCAGTAGAAGGTTGGTTGGAGGGAACAGGTAGATCTTGGACCATCTGTTCCAGTCTAGGGACATCGCATCCGTTGCTTCCGCTTGAGGTTCCTCGTATTGGGCTACATACCGGGGTAGCTTCTTCTTGTCGCTCGTTGCGAAGAGGTCTATTTGCAGTCCTGGGACTTTGCGTAAGATGAAGGAGAATGATATTGCTTCTAGGGACCATTCTGACTCTATCGGGCTGAGCCTGGATAGAGCGTCTGCCGTCACATTGCAAAACCTTTGAAGGTGGACTGTTGATAATTGCCATCTCTTTTTCTCCGCCAGGCTGAAGATGGCCAGTATCACTTGGTTGATTTGAGGCGATCTCGAGCCCTGTCGATTCAGGCATCTCATTACAACCTCACTGTCTAGTACCAGTTGGATGTGGATTGAGCAGCGAAGTTTCTGTTTTTTTCAGTGAGAGAAAAACTGCCATGGCTTCCAGAATGTTGATGTGGAAGGTCTTGAAGAGGGAGGACCAGGCATCCATGTGAACGGTGACTGAAGGTGAAGGGGGTTGTAACAGTACCTTCTTTTTCAAGTACTTGACCTCCGACCATGGCTTGAGGGGGGATCGAAGACGAGTTGGTATCGGTCTTTTCAGATGTCTTCGAGTGTTTGATGCGTATTTTCTCCAAATTCCTGATGCATCTTTTAATTGTCCTCTCAATACTGGGTTTGTCACTGAGGCGAACTGGAGGAACCCCAACACTCTCTCCTGTTGCCTTCTTGATATCCTGTCAGATTGAAGAAGTCTCTTGACAGATCCCGCTATCTCTCTCCTCTTCTTTGATGGAATGGAGAGGCAGTGTGACTGTGAGTTCCAGTGGACACCCAGCCATTGGAACATCTGAGCTGGAGATAGTCGAGACTTTCCCAAGTTGATCTTGAATCCTAGGTGTTCCAGGAGCTGGATCACTTCCTTGGAGCCTTGCGTGCATTCTTCTTTGGATGCTGCCCATACCAGCCAGTCGTCCAGGTAGGCAATCACCTGAACTCCCTTTAGGCATAGTTGAGGAATGACTGCGTTCGCAAGCTTTGTGAATACCCTTGGGGCTATGTTTAGTCCGAAAGGCATGGCTCTGAAGACATACTGCATTTTTTGCAGTTTGAATCCTAGGTAGGGGGAAACTTGGCGGTTGATCGGAACATGCCAGTATGCGTCCACCATGTCTATGGAGACTGTGTATGCCTGTTTGGGCGGAAGGGTCCTTATGTGTTGAAGAGCCAGCATTCTGAACTTGTTGTTCACTATGAACTTGTTGAGTGGTGATAAGTCCAGAATAACTCTGAGCTTTTCCGAGTCTTTTTTTCCGAACACAGAAGTGCCTTCCTTGGAATTTGATGGACTTTGCCCTCCTTATAACTCTCTTGTCTAGGAGTTCCTGAACATATTCTTCCAATATGGGGGTTGAGTGTTGGAAGAACTGAGGGAAGTTTGGTGGAGCTGCATTCCAACTCCACCCCAGTACGTTCTTGATTAGGCTGTGGGCCCAGGGATCGAAGGTCCAGCGATCCCGGAAGAGGAGAAGTTTCCCTCCTACTGGTATCATCTCACTTGGAGTGCTGGTTGGAAGACTTGCCTCCTTAGCCATGTCCACCTCTGTTGCCCCTACCTCTGGAGGATCATCTAGAGGAGGAACCTCGAGACTTCGGCCGAAAAGTCATCGATTGCATTTCAAAGGCTGGTGTGAAAACAGGCGACTGAGTCACCACCTGCAGGGGCACCAGGTGGAAAGTAATAGGTGGTTTTGCCACCGTCTGGGGCACCGTGGCCGCAGGAAGCTGTTGTTGTTGTCGTAGAAAGTGAGAGGGCACTCTGGGTCGTTTGGTCTTCTGTTTTGGTTGGGGACCCTCTTCAGCAGAAGACTTCCTCTTTGAGGACAAGCCCCATTTATGGATGAGATTCTTGGTCTCCGTGGCAGCTCAATCAACAACCTCTTTGACCACTTCACTCGGGAAGAGGTCTTTTCCCCAGATGTTGGAGGCTATCAGCTTCTTTGGTTCATGCCTCACCGCAGCCGAGGCGAACACGATCTCCCTGTAAGCCCGTCTGACTTTGATGAAGTAATATAGGTCTTTGGTGACCGTTGCCAAATGCGGGGACGCTTGCAATCGTCTCTAATCCGGTTTGTAAGGACATAGCGGCGGCAAGTCTCTCCTTTGTTTCCTGCTCCCTGCGCAGGTGGAAGTCTGACTTTAGGAGGTCTCCTCCGAACTGACGTCCAGCAATGTCGGCCTCCAGCTTCCCAACTGAGAAGGTTTTATAGATATCCTCCCAATCTGCATCATCTGATGGTAGGGCAAGGGAGAATGGCTTACACTCTTCAAGTGTACGGCAAGGTTTCCCTGCCTCGACTGCCTTCAAGCCTGCCTTGAACCCTTTTTCCATAAAGGGGAAGGCACCGGAAGAAGCAGTGATGAAGGACGGATGCTTCTTGCTGAGAGCCGGCACCTTGAAGCTAGTGAAGGCCCTCTCCTTCAAGGTTTTTTTAAACAAGGCCTGGGCCTTGAGGAGGTCTTGTATGATGACCTCTTTCGGCTCTGTTTCTTCTTTGGAAGGAGGTTCCGTCCTCAGGCGTACGTAACAATCCGGGTAAGCCCCCTTGCTGGGCCAAAACTCTACATCGTCAACTGGGATAGTGCCCAGTTTGTCAGAGAGGAAGATCTTCCCCCCTGACATGGGCATGTGCTCAGCTTACCTCCAAGGATTAATGTCAGAAAAGGCGGGAAGATCCTTGACGTTTAGCTTCTTGGGGGCTAAACGTGTAGACACGAGTTGGTGCATCTCCGTCCGCAGTGAAGCCTCCTTCTCGGACGATTGCTTCTTCATGTCCTGGAACATGGACAAGAGAGAAGTTAGCGCATGGCTAATCGTGTCTAATTTGGGGGCAGAAGAAGTCGACGGGACAGGCTCAGCCACCGTAGATGAAGAAACGGAAATAATTTTCGCTTTCTCTTCGTCGCCTTCAGGAGGTAATACAGTCTCCTGATCCTGCTCTTCAACTAGAAGACTCCGTTCCGTCTCTTCAGAAACTACCGACATGTCGTCCTCCAGTTGGATGGCCTTCAAGGCATCAGAGACGTCAGATTCTATCGGAATCTGTATGAGGGGACTCTCAACCTGAGCTTGGGGGATAACTGCATCCAAATATGCCCTGGGGAATAAACAAGCCCTCATCCTTTCATTAGGAAGGTATGGGCCAGTGGTGTTCTTCTGGAAGCCCTTGTCCCATTTTCGCAGCATCTCTCTTGCTGCATCCCTGGACTCAGTAGACTTTTGATCATCACAAGCCTCAGTAACCAGTTTTGAACCAACATCACACACCTGGGGGTCCCAATACTTCAGAGATTCCTTCGTAGTTGCACAGTGTGCGTGGGTCCTGCACATATCATGGCTGTAGAAGCTCTTGCTGCGGGCCTTGCAGAAATGGTTCCCGCACTCGGGATGCTCCTCCTGTAAAGAAAGAAAAGCAGATGAGTATTCGGTGAAATTTCTCAGAATTTCATCATACAATGTTGTATATTTAATTTAGCTTAGGATTGGTAAGCTAGGAGGGAAAGAGGAAAGACACCCACATGTGTTTCCTGTCCAGCCCATTGCTATGACCTCCTTCAATATTGAACACTAAATTCTAGTCGAATTCAGGGAGAAGATAATATCCTTTGGATACTGCCTTCTTAGGTATAGGGCGGCGGGCCACCGGCAGCTGCTCCTCTGCCGGCAGCCGGGGGTCCCTCTATAAGGGCGGACCCGCCGGCTGCCGGCGAAAGGATATATCTTCAGACATTTGGTCGACCAGCTGTTGGCAGTTAGCATAGTTGCTGGCAGCCGGCCGGTATGTGCCGGCCGCCGTTGGGTCATCGATCAACGGTAATCCACAGCAAGCGGGGGCAGAGCAACCTGACGGCGGACTGTCATCCGAGAGGCCGCTGGCGCTCTAGGTGCCGGCGGCTGACCCAGGGTGGATGGTAAGACCAAGAGAAAGTATGGATGGGAGGTGAAGCAAAGGCTCAGCCTTGCATACTTCTATCCAGAATGAGGGTTAATATGGATGAGGGAATTATATTCGGGCTTCCATCCAACCATAGTCCCTCAATCTCAGTGGTGGGGCCATGGGAGGCAGTCCAAGGGAGGACTGAAGGACACTCTAAAAGATAGGGGGATCCCTGCCGGCAGCCAACTCATTCGATGGCCGACAGAGAACCGGAACAAATCCCGCAATCTACCCTTAGGGTCGATTGAAGAATGCTGGCCAGGATATGTGAAGGCTAGGCTAACACTAAAGGACAGCAGGGGAGGGGCAAGTAGTACCTGGTAGATCCTACCTAACCTAAAAGATTCTGATCCAGAGCAAATACAACCTTAGGGGCCATGGAATTCCATTCCCTAGATTAGGTTAGTGAGAAGGCGGCACCCAGGCAGCTTGTCTCAATGGAGGAACAGAATCTAGTGTCGGAGACCCTAAGCAAGGGAAGAATTTAATTTTTCAGCTTAGGATCTGTTGGCACAGGACCGTCTGCTAGGCCATGGGGAGAAGCCATTATCATATAACGCCTCCAGGAGATGGCCTATGGAGGTCAAGCCTCCTGCATTGGTAGCCTAACCTGACCTAGGAAGTCAGTTCGCCAAGCCAGGCAGCTACCGATCACAGACAAACTCTCTGATATCTTGTCCTAAACTCAAAAATAACTCAGTGGTTGAGAGAAGGGAACGGAAACACCCTAGTCTAGATTTGCCTGAATAAAATTCACGGCAAAGCCGACTAGGGTTAGACTAGGCTAGTCAGAGGGAAAAGGAATTGCTCTTAAATCTCCCAAGTAGATTGGTATAGACTTAAAAGGTATAGGTGTCTGTCTCCACTTAAAAGACGATACAAGGGCATTTGGGGACATGTATGAAAGTATACTAAAGCCCCTACGCTAGTAGAGTAGGCGCAGCGAGAATCGGTCACCGAAACTCTCTCGTATACTATCTTGGAAGGGGAAAATGTATACAGTAATATCTTAATTGTATGAAATATTGCCTGAGCTTCAATAAAAGTTTACCAGGAAGGTTATATCATGCATGAAGTGTATGGGTGCCTAGCCAAGGAAGCCTAGCACTCGTGGAGCTCGGTAATAAAATTACCAAATCCACTAAAACAAGGGCATAATATAAGAATTCCTAGCTAAATGCTGAATAGCTAAAGTTATTAAAGTGAAATATGCCGGGAACATCATTCTGGCAAACTAAATGTACATCCAAAGAACGCCTGAGCCCAAGACGCCATACGGCTGGGCAACAGCTCTTGTTACGTTAATTATGAACTTATTTCGAGGAAAAAACTGGCAATAGCTTACATTTATACAAATTAAAGATAGTACTTAACTTTCTAGAGGCAGATGAGGCTGGTGAAGACATCATTGCGAAATAACAACCCAAAACAGCGAGAGGTACACGGGATAAACACCGGTACGGAACGCTACACGAGAAACAATGACTAGATGGCGCCACACGGTGGCGTGCTGGCGCTCAATCATAGTACGAGTAAGAGTGTTGCCTTAATAACGTCTCTCCTACAATTCTTGCCACTTTCCCCTCTTGAAGGATAAACGCTATTAGGGGTACAGATAGCTATGTGGCGTGTCAAGAATACGTCTTCTGATCTTATGCGATAATACAAAGGTTACTCGCGCCAGGAGTTAGAATTCTGGATAATTTCAGTAAAATTCTCTGAGATATATCACTGTAGTTAAATATAACCTAGGAAGCTACTAAGAAGGAACTTCCATCAGGACGACATGGCCTGAACCCAAAAAATGCTTTTTGGGCTCAAGCCATGTCGTCCTGATGAAAGGTTCCTTCAGTAGCTTCCTTAGGGTATATATGACTCCATTAGATATTCCCAGAGAATTAAACTAAAGGTTTCACAGAATTCTAGCTTCTGGTGCGAGTACCCTAAAGGTTTCCCTCCAGGATATTGTATACCAACAGGGGACGCATGCATTAACACGCCCCATGGCTATCTGCACCCCACATAGCGTTTACGCTTCGAGGGGGAAAGGTGGTGAGGTAACTGAGGAGCTGTTCCAAAGTTACCCTCCTTTCGTTACTGTTACGGTACTCAAAATGTAAACACACAGTCCGCCATACTGTGTGACGTCACGTCCGTCCTCATTCTTAAGCCTGTAGCTTCCTACATTAGTTGGTTTTTCCAAGTGATCACTAACTATCTTTTGCATCCTTCGCCATGTCGCAACCTTCAGCCTCGCCTTCTTCTGGAAAGTTGAGTACCAGGTTCTTGTATTGTTTGAATAAGCTCTGGCCATAAAGTAACGATTTTTTACGCTTAAATCTTGTGTTTTGTGGTAGAGCTGTGCCTTGCCCGGAGGCGCCATTTTATGACGCCGCTGTCCGCTTCGCATGCTTTATTTAGTTAGCCAGAACAGCCTTCCCGGCCTTATAACTAATTAGATATCATTAGTTATTTAGTCTGCATTGCTAGGAATTAGTTATATTATGTCGATGGTATTCTTCGGCGTTCTTAGCTAGCCGACCACATACTGGATTTCTAGCCTAGCCTAGGCCGTAGCCTAGTGTTCATGTTTACTTCTGCATGATATAATAAGTGTTCCTAGTGTTAATGTTAATGAAGATATAGGCATTTTTAAACATATACAAGATTCAGTGTTGCAGATGTTCTTTCGCCTTCTAGGGACCATAACCCAACATTGGGGCCCTTGTATGCTGCCTTATCTCCCCTGTTACCTTCGGGTAACCTCCCTCTGCGTAGCTTTGCTATATCTTAGCCCCCTTACCGGGAATAATTTTCGGGTAGGTTAGGCTAGATCGTTCTTCCCTCTTCCCTAACACAGTGTATGGGGGGACCTCAGACAGAACCCCAGAGTACCTATCGTTCATCCCAGTCCACCCTTAGGGAACGCATTTCTCTTTAGATATCGACTGAGACTGAAGGTGGAAGGACTCTGCCCTTCCCCGTAGACTGCTCTTGGTTGGGACACGTCCCTTCCTCCCTGTAGCCTTGCGATATGTCTTCCCTCCCTATTCTAGGAGAAGACTCTCCTGGTTTAGGTTAGGCTGTGCCTACTCTGAGCTAACCTACCCTAGGGTTGGAGAGCGTTTCTCTCCTACCTGGGTAGTATAGCATCTAACAGATTCCCCCCACCCCTTGGGAGCTTTATGGTTGCGACCCCTTCTGCTCCCTCAGACCCCTAACCCCCTCCCCACTCTATCCCTTTGTGTTGGCTTGCCTTCATACCCCAGTCCGGTGTCCTACAATTCCTCCCTTGGGGAGAGTTGTAGGTTAAGCTGTGCTCCTCTGTTTGGCTGGCTGCTCTGCTACACTTCCCCCTGATAGTTGAACTATAGGGTAGTGCCGGCGGAAGATCTCCCTCTCCCTTTTGAGTGTCCTCTGATCCTCCCTTGGATTACCTTAGGCATCCAGCCGTCTGCCGGCCCCCTGCCGCCGGATGATAGGCGTATCCCCTCCTATCATGAGAACACTCCTTACTGAGGGAAGCCAGTTGGGTATCGGACATTACCCTTCCCCACTTCCTCCTTATCTTACTCTCTTCTATCATTGTGCCGGTCCACTGCCACCTCCACCTGCCGGAGCTAGCTGCCGACACCCCATGTGACCTTCCTACTTCATAGGCTGTTCCTAAGGCGGCAGCCTACCGGCTGCCGGGGGCCGCCACCCCTTGCTGCCGCTGCCGCCGTCATCTCAGACAACCCTCCATCTTATGTACCCAGCTAGGTTCACCAGCGCTGACAGCCTGGTGGCTGCCAGAGACCGCTGCCCTGCCGGCGACCCAGCGCCGTGCCAGCGGTCGCCCTTCTAGTTGTCTCCTACCTCTCTGCTGCTCAGTGTGTAGCCTTAGATAGATTAATCCTGCCGGACCGGCCTCCGGCTTGCTTCCGGCCTGCCGGCTTGCTTCCGGCCTGCCGGCTACGTTCCTGCGGCTTCCATGTACAAGCACCCCTCCGGCTGGCTGCAGGCCCGTGCCGGCAGTCGATTAAATACAGCCGGATAGCCTGACCGCTATTTCTTTGGCATTTCATACCTTAAAAACAGTGACTGGGGTGTACGGTTGTACAGTACATTATTTCCAGCATACTCTGTGCTTCTCAGTGCAGTCTCTTGCCGGACCTACCTAAATATAAGGGGGTTTTATCCTATTTTCCCCTTTCTTTTCTTTAGACTCTGAACGATTTCAGACCCTCTCCACTCTGTACACAATTCCTTTATAAGGAAACCTAAGTTTGGCTCACCCATAGGGATACTACTCCCTCCCTTAGAACCTTAGGTCCTAAGGAATTGACTGAAGAAAAGGTCACGGTAACTAGCTGGACGGGATGCACAAGTATACGTCTTCCTACTTCCTTTCTAACTCACCTATCCTGAACTCACATATAAACCAATTCTTCAGATTAGTGAAGAGTAATGTAAGCCATAACTATGTCTTCCATGTACTCATGATCTCTTTCTTTTACAGGAGGAGAACGTGAATTGTGAGAGCTCCTTTTGCGGAGTTCGCCGCCCTGACTTCTACGGGCATAAGGCGTGCCGGACCCACGCCCCCTGTGCAGCAAAAAAGGGCAATCTCAATTATTGGGATCCGCAGTCCTTCTCAACCTACAAAGGCCTTCTTGATGAGGCGTTCGACAACCCTCCGTCTGCAGAGGCCAGGGACAACGCTCGAGAGAAACTGCGTAAGTGGGTGCGCGGTTTCCAGAAGAACGCCACCGGGCCTTATCTCCCCAATGAGAAGACGATGGCCTTGTTTTTCCCTAAAGCTCTGTCGGACTATGTGATTCCCCAGGATCAGATTCCCTGCGTCCAACTAGTAGTTGAACTCAACATTTCGGCTACATTCTGAAAGTGTCATCTCGACGAGGTGGAGAAGATGTTGGAAGTGTCCGACAACACCGAGAGGACCCTCATGGGTAGGGATCTGGAGGAAGAAGAAGATCAGGTGGAGTTCCCTGATTCAGAGGGCGAGGTCACCCAAACACCTCCAGTAACACCTGTTGTGGTCAAGGAGCCATTCCCCTCTACATCCGCCGCCTCAGAACCCCTGCTACCCGCCATCCAAGACACCATCCGGGTATTGGTGGCACTGATGGACGAAAAGCTCCGTAAGAACCAAGAGGAGCTCAAAGTTCATCCTTTAGGTATGAAACTACTGAAGAAGATCTCGGCTAAGGATCTTCCCCCCTGCTCGAAGTCTAACCCTTGGAGGTACGCCGAGAATATGCCAATTACAACTGGCAAAATCTTCATTAATGATCAGCTTGGGTCCATCTTCTTGGAAGAAGTGGTGTTCTTCCCCAGCTTTGAGGCTTACCCGGACTGTTATGTCCGGCTCAGGTACGAACCAGCCTCCAAGGAAGAGACCGAACCCAAAGAAGTGATTATGTTCGATCACTCGAAAGCCCAAGCCATGCTGGCAGAGTGTCTTAAGAGTCGTGGTTTTACCAACTCTGAAATGCTAGCATTGAGCACGAAGCACCCGTCCTTTCTTGCTCCCTCTACTGAGAACTTTCCCTTTGTTGAAAAGGCCTTCCTATCAGGTAATGAAGGCGGTGGAGGAAGGAAAGCCCTGCCCTACCCTGGAGAAGTGTAGGCCTCTCTCGCTCACCCTTCCCCCCGGCGACAGATTCTGGAAAGATATCTAGTTCACTCTCACGGTTGAGAAACTGGAACCTGACGCGGCTGGCCGTCATTTCAATGAGGATCTTCCAAAGCAGAACGACCACCTTCTTCGTCGGGAGCAGGAAACCAAGGAGAGACTAGCTGCTTCCCTGTCTCATCAAATTCAGCTTAAGGTCATGGCCGGGGACGTTAGGGTCCCATATTTGTATATGGTTCTCGCGAAGACCCACCTAGTGACTGTGATGAAGGACTTGTATAGCTTCATCAAGGCCCGGAGAGCCTACAGAGAATTCGTGTTTGCCAACGCGGCAGTGAAATACGAACCCCTGAAGCTAATCTCTTTCAACATCTAGGTCAAGCATCTCCTCCCAACAGCTCTGATGAAAGAGATCGTGGACAAAGCCGCCTCTGAGAACCGGAACCTTCTCAACAAGTGGAGCATGTCCCGCAAAAGGAAATCCTCTCAGGAAGAAGGCCCTCAGCCTAAGAGGAAATCCTTCAAACCACGACCCCAGCAGCATCAACCCAAACGCCAGTTTCCGGCTTACGCTACTCCCCAAGTGGTTGCACAACCACAACAGACCTTTCAGTTGGTCCCCCAGCCGGTGGTGTCCCAATCACCGGTCTTCACCCCTGCCTATGAACGACCATCCACTACCTTTCATCCCAGAGGTAGAGGCTCCGGCAGAGACTCCTCTCACCGCCCCTCCAGGGGCAGAGGAGGAAGGGGAGCTAGCGGCCGAGGTGGCAAACCCCTCGGGAAACCAGAAGCAATGAAGTGCTTCCAGTGGGAGGAAAACTCCGCCAATTTCAGGAACGTTGGACCTTTGATCTTTAGGCACACAGCATCATTAAGAAGGGACTAGGTTGGAGCTGGACGCAACCACTGCCAACCTTCAACCAATTCTTCCAGCCTTCAACCACCATCTTGGAAGAATATGTCCTAGAACTCTTGAACAAGAAGGTGATCAAGAGGGTAAAGTTCACCAGGTTCCAAGGAAGACTATTTTGTATTCCAAAGAAAGAATCAAACAAACTCAGAGTCATTCTCGACTTGTCCCCCCTCAACAAGTTCATTGCGAACAACAAATTCAAGATGCTGACCCTTCAACAAATAAAAGCCCTACTGCCTCACAAGGCCTGCACGGTCTCAATAGACCTGGCGAATGCCTACTGGTACATCCCAATGAACCACCACGCTTCCTCCTACCTAGGATTCCGGCTTCAAAGAAGATGCAACGCCTTCAGAGCCATGCCCTTCGGGCTCAACGTGGCTCTGAGAATCTTCACCAAGCTAGCAGACACAATCGTCCACTAGCTACGCATTCAGGGCGTCCAAGTGATGGCCTACCGCGACGACTGGCTGGTCCGGTTGACATCGCCAGAAGAATGCTTGAGAGCTTGCAGCAAAGTGACCCAGTTTCTGGAACATCTGGGTTTCAAAATAAACACAAAGAAGTCTCGCCTCAGAAGTTCCAATGGTTAGGAATCCATTGGGATCTTCAGTCACACCGCCTTTCCATCCCGCTGAAGAAAAGGAAAGAAATAGCCGGGTCTGTCAGAAGACTTCTCAAATCCAAACGAATCTCAAGACGACAGCAGGAGCAAGTACTCGGCTCCCTACAGTTCGCCTCAGTGACAAACCCAGTGCTACGAGCACAGCAAAAGGATGCCTCAGGAGTCTGGAGACGAAACGCATCCATCGCTCGCAGAGATCTCAAGAGACCCTTACCGAACAGGCTTCGCTCCCTTCTAAGACCGTGGTCAGAGGCAAGGACCTTGAAAAGATCCATCCCTCTCCAACCTCCGCCTCCATCGATCAACATCCACATGGACGCTTCTCTGGAGGGTTGGGGGGGGGGGGGGGGGGTAACTCCCATCAACGGCAAGTTCAAGGAACATGGTCTCCCCTATTTAAGACGTTTCACATCAACATCTTGGAGGCCATAGCGGTTCTTCTCACCCTGAAGAAATTATCACTGCGACCCTCGATACACATCCGTCTAACTCTGGACCGCTTGGTAGTAGTCAGGTATCTCAACCGTCAGGGCTCGAGATCGCCCCACATAAACCAGGTGCTATTACCCATCTTCCGCCTGGTGGACAGGAAGAAATGGCACCTATCTGCAGTTCACCTACAAGGATTCCGCAATGTCACGGCGGACGCTCTATCAAGGACAACCCCCATAGAGTCGGAATGGTCCCTAGACGCAAGATCATTCTCCATCTCTTGTCAAGTCCCGGAACTACAGATCGACCTCTTCACGACGAGCAACAACAAGCAACTTCCTCGATATGTAGCCCCTTACGAGGACCCCAAAGTGGGAGCAGTGGACGCCATGTCCCTGGACAAAAACAGATGGTCCAAGATTTATCTGTTCCCTATACCCAACCTTCTGCTGAAAGTCCTCTCCAAACTGAGAACATTCAAAGGGACAGCAGCCCTAGTGGCTCCCAATTGGCCCCTGAGCAACTGGTTCCCACTAGTCCTGGAGCTACAGCTCAAGGTGATCCCCCTGCCGGGCCCATATCTCTCCCAACAGGTGTAAAAGTCGACTGTCTTCGCTTCATCAAGAAAGTCAAAGACCTTCATCTCATGATTTTCTCTCCCTAGCTGTGAAGAAAAGGTTTGGGATCTCGAAGAAAAGTTTAGACTTCCTAGAGGAATACATAACCAATTCTACTAGAAGGAATTATGAATCATCCTAGAAGAAGTGGGTATCCTTAGTCAAGGCGAAAAACCCTACGGAAATCTCTATAGATTTCTGCATGTCCTTCTTTATTCACCTTCATGGACAAGGCTTAGCACCCAATACGATTTCCACCTGCAAACTGGCCTTCAAAATAGATTTATCCAGCGAAATCTTCAATAAACTCCCGAAGGTATGCGCTAGACTCCGTCCAGCACCTCCACCGAGACCCATCACCTGGTCCCTGGATAAGGTGCTCCATTTTGCATCTAACCTGGACAACGAATCTTGCCCTCTGAAAGCCTTGACTCAAAAAGTGATCTTCCTTTTTGCTCTCGCCTCGGGAGTCCGAGTCAGTGAAATAGCGGCATTATCAAGAGAATAGGACCAGATACAGTTCGCCGACACGGGAGAACTTACCCTCTTCCCCGACCCACGTTTCTCGCTAAAACTGAACTTCGCACCAAAAGATGGGGTCCTTGGAGAATCTGCCCACTGAAGGAAGATGTCTCTCTATGCCCAGTGGAGAGCCTTAAGGTCTATCTTCAAAGAACTTCAGACTTTGGTGGAGGACAACTCTTTAAAGGAGAAACTTCGGGTAGCGACCTGTCACTAAAACAACTAAGAGCGAAAATAACCTACTTTATTCGCAGAGCGGATCCTGACAGTACACCCACAGGTCATGATCCTAGGAAAGTTGCCTCTTCCCTGAACTTTTTCCAAGGAATGGATTTTGAAAGCCTCCGATCCTTCACAGGCTGGAGGTCACCTAGAGTATTCTTCAAACACTATGCGAAGCAGGTGCACGACGTGAAACGATTTGTGGTGGCAGCAGGTAGTGTAATGAAACCGGCTGTTTAGCGCTGCGTAGAAAAGTGAGTTTTTTCGGGACTCTAACTCAAACAGGTGCCTGTGTTGACCCTAGTGCGATACATAGTGATTTTAAAGGACACTTAGTGTCATTAATAGACTGTTCTTCATCAAGGTGAAGTGACATAGATTCTTACACGTGTGCCACATGTTCTTCCACATCACTGTCTTACTGAAAATCTATGTTTATTATCCCAATATTATTATTGTAAATAATTTCCCATATTTCCATGCAATTTTCAAATAGTATAATTATTTTATTTACCATACTCGTCTGATTTCGCTCCTATCTTTCATATGAAAATAAATTGCTGTTATTGTTTTATTGATCCTATTTCTATGGTTAATTATAATTAATATACCTACTCCCTAATATACACTCACCTAATGGTATAAATTTATCCCTACACAAATATTTAACCTCCTGATCTGTCTTCGAGACCGGCACGATCTCTTCATCCAGGTGAAACTATCTTCGTTAGGTTACTCCGAGATGTTCCTCTTGTCCAATTAGGACTTCCCTGCCAGGGGGGCTTGAATCCAGGTCATTGTAATGCCACTGGTAATGACATTTAACGAAGATGTCACGTTCTCTTCAGTCACCAAACCGCAAGAATATTAGACGAAGTAGAAGGCACTGAAATGGAAAAAATCCACGATATATTAATTATCTAGTACACTTCCATCAGGACGACATGGCTTGAGCCCAAAAAACGGATTTTGAGCCATGTCGTCCTGATTGAAAAAACTTCAAATTATTAATTTGAATAGTTAAGTATTGATACATTTGGCATACAGAAGTGTCGCTAATTGCCCCTTTGCTTTTAGATAGTAACTACTATACAGTAGTTATATCCAGTTATATCTGCCTGCCGTTAACGTCGTTGTGAAGTTTTTTCACACAGACACAGTCTTCAGCAACCTTACACGGGAGTGAGGAGGAGCAGCTCTCTTTCCCTCATTCTCAGTATTCAAGTGGATTTTAAGATTTATACACACGCTGGATTAACTATTATGGATTTTTCCTCTACCATGGGAATAATTACACAATAATTCATCGAGGATGGGATCCGGACGCTGCTTAGTGATGATCGTCTGTTGAATGATTTTTTCCACACTCGCCAGAACTGTTATCGCAACAGGGTAAGCATAAGGGGCTTTAATGTTAGTTCTTGCGTTACATATTCTATATGCCGGTGTTTTGAGAATAATTTCAAGTATTTTAATTAATCAAATTCATACTAGATTGAACATGTGATTTCTATGCAGTCTATAAATTTATTTAAGTATTTGACAACTCGTTAAATTTTGTAGTTGTTTTACTGATAATTTGAGAGCTGTTGTGATTTAGTGGTGATTTGAGCAAATATTTACGTGAGTGATTTCGTGATTAGTTAATTGCTGTTTTCGGTGATTCGTTGATTTCAAGATTTTGATTTATATGAAAATTGTAGATTTTAGTCAGGCGATTACAGTAATTGATATTTTGATTAGTGTTGAATTTTTGTTAATTTATTTTAGTTACTTTCTGTTAGTGTTGTATTTATTGTTCTGATTTTTCCCGTGGTTGATTCTCCTTTACTTTGTATTTTTTAGCGGATGAGTGAAAGGAAGAAGGTTAAGCCCTCGCAGTTGTGAACCTTAAAATCTCTTATAATAGTGCATTTCGAAGACTCGTTTACGTCATTCCACCACCAGCTGCTACAGTGAAATTTATATAATTTTAAATTATGTATTCATAAATGTCTAACCATTTAAATTTAAATTTATTAAATATTTAAAATGCACTTTTTCCAGCTCTACCTTTTCACTTAAAAATGCAAGATTTAATGATATGATCGTGGTCATTACATATTGATTTTATATTTACATATGTACACCACCCCCCATTTTTCCGCTTCCTGATGGACCCCCCCAACTGTTCCAGTTCAGCCTGCTAGGCCCCTCCCTGCTATACTGTATCGCGGAAGCCGGTAGAAAGCTGGACTTAGGAATGAGGACGGTCATGACATCACACAGTATGGCGGACTGTTTGTTTACGTTGCGAGTACCGTAACAGTAACGAAGGAGGGTAACTTTGGAACGGCTCCTCAGTTACCTCACCACCTTTCCCCCTCGAAGCGTAAACGCTATATGGGGTGCAGATAGCCATGGGACGTGTTAATGCATACGTCCCCTGTTGATATATGATATCCTAGAGGGAAACCTTTAGGTTACTCCCACCAGAAGTTGGAATTCTGTGAAACCTTTAGTTTAATTCTCTGGGAGTATCTACTGTAGTCATATATACCCTCAGGAAGCTACTGAAGGAACCTTCCATCAGGACGACATGGCCATCTCACCCAAAAACAGATTTTTCGCTTCGCTCAAAATCCGTTTTTTATGACATTATAAACGACAAATATTTTCAACATTCGCGACTCAAGATAGGAAGAATATAGCTCACAAAATTGATTAAATTTTGTTATTTCATTTTTATCACCAATTTGAAATGTCATTTTCATTCTTCCTAACTTTTCCCATTGAGTCTGACCCTCTTTGCAAAAAAAAAAAAAAAAGAGCTAAAGACAATGGCACAGAAAAAGTCAGTACCCTCCAGTATTTTTATTCATTAAAGAAATATTGTCTTAAATACTTATTTTAATCGAGGATTCATATTTTACACAGGACATTTCCAGTTCAAACAAAAACAATAAATGGAAATACTAAACTAACATGATATCAATGATGACATAGGGCATTTTTAAGGGAAAAGAGAACATACACATCATTTCGGGAAAAAAAAATCGAAGGGTTCCAATGGAAGCAATAAATCAAAAATACATATAAAGAAGAAACTAGCAAACGACTCTTGTTTCGAGAGGATACCATCTAGTAAATAACGACTTTGGTAATGGTTGAAGTAGTGTTAGTAGTAGATGAGTAACAGCAGCAGAGCTGTAGTAGTACTAGCATTAATAGCACCAATTATAATATAGAAGTACTAATATTAAAATCAGCGTATCACAAGTAGCAAGAAGCAACAAAAGTAACAGTGGTGGATGTTTAAGCAATAGTTTCAGAAAAATTAGAAATGACAATAATTTTATTATCTGTTTCGAATCATTGGGAAGTACGATACATTATTTGCTGTAGCTGACCATGAAAGGCACAGTCATTGTAACATTTATTCTAAACCCCCCCCCCCCGCCAACTCATCCTATGCTATGACAAGACCATTTCTAAGAATTTGACAGTTTCATATTTTGTTACATGTCAGAAAATGTAAAAAATTGGCAGTTCTTTATATATTTTGATTCTAATAGTTATGTGACTAAATTGTTTTAATGCCAAATTATTTGCTTCTCAAATGGTATTAATTTGTTTGTGTTAGTTCACTTTCTAAAAACATAACAGACACCTGACACGTCTCGAACTCTCGACCTAACCATGCCGGGACTCCTTGCTGCTGGGAGGAAGACGCTTCCGGGGTCTAATCGACGTCAGGTAGGGCAGCCGATTGGGACTACGATCTACCCCGAAGACAAAACAAAGTTCTTCAAAAGAAAGGCATCGTGCTTATTCCATACAAATGGGAGCAAAAAAACACGTTAAAATAAAAAGTTGACATTTATTACCTGGAAGTTCCTGAGGGCTAACGTTGAAACATGAAGAAGGAATGATAAAAAAAAATTATCGGAGAAGTTGTTAATTACTCTAGTTACCAAGAGATTTTGTTCACTATACCGCATAATGATAAGAAAACTAAACACTACTTTAATAAAAAAAATCAGTTAGAATTACGCTATACAACCGTATGTAGATACGGTCATGATTTTGCATAAGTAACTATATAATACACACGAACAAGGTTAAGGAAAAATTCTCCATTGAGACAGGCTTGTTCTGAAAAATTCAAGAGTATTTCGTTGTGCCTTTTGTTGCCAACGCGTGGCAACTACAACACGTTGAACTTAAAAGAGGGAACTACATAACGATAGTTAAGGGGAATATTGTGCACGCTTGGTAATTTTTACTTTAAGTGGTTAACAATTTTAACATAATCATTTCAGAACGACTTTATGTTCGCAATTTTGATTACTTGAACACATTGTAGTGTAATTTTATGGTTGCAAAAAATTATCTTCCTTGCCATGTTTTAGTTTAACTAAGAATTAATCTACCATACTAGGCAGAGTCTTCCTATTTTCTCATTACACTTATCTTCTTTAAGGCAATCTTTGTCCGTCTCCGAGTACCTGCCATGTACGAAGCGCATAGTTTAAAGGTTTAATGGCTGCAAGTGAATGGCAGAGGCAAGGGACAGTGATAATGCCCTAGCTAAGAAGGATGATGCCATAGACACGGACCAAACTAGAACCAGGGAGAGCCAGGTAATGGCTGCTGATGATTCAACCTATAGGCTACCCCAAAACCCCACTCCTTAACTCAAGAGGATGGTAAGGTTACAGACGCTATAAGAATATACCGAAGTTGAGCGGAACTCAAACCCCATGCCGGCATATCGCCAGGCAGGGATGTTCCCAATAGGCCACCATAACCCTAGTACGCACAGCAGATCAGGATAAAGCAATAACTGGAAAAGAAGAGAATATCACACTTGCAAAGGTAAACTTTTAGAATGATGGTTAATATCATAAACCTATTCGTGTAAAACATGTACAAACTGGAGGGACACTCAGTGTGGAGGATTTATTTTTGCTTTATTTTAATTTCTGTTTTTTGCCAAATCCTGAGAGAGAGAGAGAGAGAGAGAGAGAGAGAGAGAGAGAGAGAGAGAGAGAGAGAGAGAGAGAGAGAGAGAGAGAGAGTGGTAGTTAGCGAATGATTGTTTGTAGTGGGAAAAACTGTCGGTATATCTGAGGTTGTTTGTTTACATTTTTTAGTTAGGTTACGACAGTGGTGAATGTTTCGGAGCGAATGCTTATTTTGATTGACTGCGTCCTGAGTCAGTTGTGTGAACGCTGGATTTATTATTTTTCTTTACCAGCGAGGAAGTGATTATTGATTTTCCTCCTTTGGAGAGACCGAATTTAGAAAGTGGATTTACTGTTGATGACCTGGCCTGGAATTGATTATATTTAGACTGCTCTTTGGATTGATCGCTTGTTGATGATCTGGCCTGTACTTAATATTGATACGACTGCTCAGATTTAGATAACGTTGATGACCCGGACTGAATGAACCTACGATTGATGATGATGACGATGTTTATGATGATTATGATGATACCGCACACAAACCAGACCAATTAATACAATTGTGTATATCTATGTGTTCCGGTTGCTGCAGAGTTGATATTTTTGCTATTAAAGACTGTTTGGCGCCCGAACAGGGACTGCCGAGGTGGGATAGGAAGCCTGACTGTTGGACGAAGGACGGAATTAGGATTAAGGTTGAAGAAAAATGGAAGGTAAATACAAGGCTTTGGAGGAGGAATTGCGGCATTATAAAGAACGGGAGCAGATGTGGATAGTTGAGAAAGAGAGGTTGCTAGTAGAGAATGAGAGGTTGAACTGGGAGAATGAGGCGATGCAGAAGGAGCTTAGGGAGTTGAAGGGAACTGTAGAGAGAGTGGAAGAATGTGTTGAGATGAGGATGAAAGAGAATCAGGAACGGATGGAGACCCGGTTGGAAGCTATGATGGGGCAAGTCATGGGGATGATGAAAACTATAATGGGTGAAGGTGCAGTCGGAGGAGTGTCCTCAGCTTCGGGTAATGGGTTGGTAGTGGAAGAGAAGGTTAAGGTAGGTGATAATGGGAAAGGAAGTGATAGTGATAGTAGTAATAGTGATGGTGATATTGAAGATAATGGAATTAGGCATAGTAAGGATAAACAGAAAGGTGAGAGGAAAGATGAAAGGAAAGGTAAAAGTGATGTGAAGAAAGAGAAGAAAAAGTATCACGCAGATAGCAAGGACGATCGTGAATGGGTGAAAGTGGTAAGTAAGAAAAAGGGTAAGAAGGGAATGGTTAAGGATAGGAATTTAAGTGTGGAAGTGGATTCATTATATTCAAATGAGGAAGAAAGTAACAAGGGAGTAGACAGTGATGATAGCAGTGAGAATGAACGTGCTGTGTGTAAGACTGTGTTTATGAGAGAGGTACCTCGGTGTGAAAGGTTCAATGAGCATAGCAGTAGGGATGTATATGATTTTATCAAGGAGTATGAGAGGTATTGTCAGGATAAATACGGTGATAGTAAAAGAGTTTGGGCTAGGGAGTTAGGAGAATATTTGACTGGGTATTTGTTGACGATGTATGGAGTGATAATGAGTGTAGGGGACGTTGATTATGAAAGTGTGAAAAAGAGAATAATTGAGCAGGTAAAACGTATGAAAGGGAGTGTTAAGTATAAGCGTAAGAATGATTTTGATGAAGCACGGATGAATGCAGGAGAAGGGATATCGATGTATGTATGTAGGTTGGAAACTTTAGCTAGGAAGAAGTATGGGGATGAAGGTATAAATGAGAATAAGGAGTTAATGAAGAAGTTTTTGGCTACTGTACCCGAGAATGTTGCTGAGTTTGTTAATTTGAAACGGAAGGAGAAAATGAGGTGGACGAAAGAAAGATTGACATGGGATGATATTTTAGAGATAGTTGAGGATTACGAGTTGGATAGATGTATGAAAGAAAGTAAATCTGTGAGTGTAAGAACTGGAATGGAGGAAAGTGTGCCAGAATTTGTTAGTTTTAGAGATGTTGTTATGAGAGGACCGATGAGGGTAGCTGATAGTGTAGTAGATAGGAGTGTTAGGGCGAGTAATGTGGGAATACCTATTAGGACAAATGAAGGGTTTAGGAAAGGGAATCAGGTTTGGAGGGATAGGAGTGTTAGTGCGCATCGAGGTATGTCAGATAGTCGTGTCCGTAATGAAAAGTGTTATAGGTGTGGAAAGGAAGGTCATAAGAAGAATGAATGTAGATGGGCTCTAGGTGCTTGTTTTGGATGTGGTGAGGTAAGGCATAGAATTAGCGAGTGCAAGAAAGAGAAAGGGGTAAAATGTTATCGGTGTAGTATGAAAGGGCACATAGCGAGTGGATGTTGGAGTAATCGTATAAATGTGATTTGCGGTAATTGTGGTAAGGATGGTCATTATGCTAGAATGTGCAAGGAGCCACGGGGTAAGTGTACTGAATGTGGTGCAGATGGGCATGTAGCTAGGGTATGTAGGAAGAAGGGAGTAAATCAGCCAGGATGTTCGGGAAACTAGAGTGCAAGAGGGTTCAGCTGGGTGAGTCCTCGAGTGTGTGCGGAGTGAATGTGATGCATGTTCGTGAAGGTTTACTACATGAAGACGTGATGGGCGAAAGAGCTTATGACTGCATGAGAGCAAAAGTAAATTTTAATGGAATAGAGCTAGTTGGTCAGATTGATAATGGTTGTGGTGTCAATTTAATGTTTAGGAATGCGTACGATAAGGTAAGGGATGTGTGTGAATTTAGGGGGTGTAAAGGTGAAGTGAAAGGTATCGGTAATTTAAGTATGTCTGTGCAAGGAAAGTTACGTGAAAATGTTATGATTGGGGGGCTGATGATGGAAGGTAATGATTTTTATGTGGTTGAGGGAGTAAAGGACAAATACGATGTGTTGTTAGGTTATAACTTCTTGAAAAAATGTGGTATGATTGTACATCCTAGTGTAAATATGATAGAGATGAAAGATAAGGGTAAATTTTGTGGGGAATTTTATTTGAATGAAGATGGTAGTGTATGTACGAAGGTATGGAAAGGTGTTCCGTTAATAGCAAAAGAAGGTGTTAAATTGTCAAGAGATGCGAGTGAGGTTGTCAGTGTAAAAGTTGCATGGCCGAATAGTCTGGGAATTGCCAATAGTGACAATTGTGAATATGTAGTGGAAGGTTCGGAAGCAAGTAAATTGGTGAAAACAAGTGTGCATGTGGATGATGGTATTTTGAATTTGCAGGAGCCGAAGGTGTATGTGAGCTTGTTGCCGACTGTAGGGAGGAAGAGAATACGGGGTATACGTGAGGGGGATTGTATGGGATGTATGTATACGTTGGTCAATGTAGAGGATGAAAGGTATGTTAAATTGAGACAGGTTATGACGGGTAAGATAAAGCAGGATGACGATTGGGACTATGAAAGTTTGAAAGAAAGAATTAATGTAGATGAGAATAAAAGTGAGGGAGAAAGGGAACAATTGTATAGGATGTTATGGGATAGACGGAGAGTTTTGAGTCGCGGTGACGAGGATTGTGGGGGATCAAAGCTGCCTGAATTTAAGATAGTTCTTAGTAATGATACCCCCATATATCAGCGTCCCCGACATTTTTCTCCGCCTATTGCCAGAGAAATGGAAGAGCAGTGCCAGGAGTTAGAACAAATGGGTGTAATAGAAAGGAGTGAGAGTGCCTGGAATAGCCCTATTGTACCTGTAAGAAAGCCGGATGGAAGTTTACGTATGTGTATAGATTATAGGAAGGTGAATGAAGTAACTGTTAAAGAACGTTTTCCGATGAATGTAGTGTCTGACTGTGTGTATAAGATGCATGGTATGAAAGTTTTTACAAAGTTAGATTTAGTTAGGGGCTATTACCAGATGCCTCTGGCCGAGGGGAGCAGGCCCATTACGGCATTTTCAAGTAGAAATTGTCATTATCAGTTTAAAAGATTAAGTTTTGGCCTTGCTAATGCACCTGCTGCCTTCCAGAGGGCAATGAATGTAGTTGTGGCTGGGTTTGATAGACAGAAGGTGACTGTTTTTATTGATGATATTTTGATTGCTAGTGAGACTGTTGAGGAACACATGCAGTTGCTTGGAGCAGTATTAGAACGGTTGATAGAAGTTGGTGTGAAAGTTAAGCTTGAAAAGTGAACATGGTTGGCCGGGGAGGTGGAATTTCTTGGGCATGTGGTGAGTGAATCGGGTATAAGGAAGAATGAAAAGCTTGTGAGTAAGGTGAGAGAGTTTCCACGTCCTCATACGGTGCGTGAGTTGAGAGGTTTTCTTGGGTTAATTGAATTTGGTCGGAAGTTTGTCAGAGATTGTTCGGGAATAGGGAAGCCTTTGAATGAGTGGACAGGTAAGAGAAATAGTACGAGACTGAAATGGGATGAGTGTATGATTGAAGCATTTGAAAACTTGAAAGAAGAGGCTGCAAGAGACGTCACTTTGGCCTTTCCCGATTATAGTGAACATGCGAGTATGCTAGAGTTATATACGGATGCTAGTGGGATTAGTATGGGTGGTTGCTTGGTTCAAATGCAAAGAATAAATGGAGATGAACAGTTGAGAGTGATAGCGTATGTAAGTAAAGCATTTAATAAGGCTGAGCGAAAGTATTCCACGATTGAAAGGGAGTTGGCTGCGATAAGGTTTTGCGTGAAAGCGTTGAAGGTATTTTTGTATGGTGTGAAATTTATTGTGCGTACTGACCATCAGCCCCTAGTGTACATGATTAGGAAAGAGTCTGTGAATGCTAGGGTTGCGAGGACAATAGAGGATTTGAATGAATTTGACTTTAAGCTAGAATATGTACCTGGGAGTAAGAACGTGATAGCAGATGCGATGTCAAGAATGCATGGTAAGATAGAAGAGAGTAGCGAGAATGATAGTAATTTTGAAAGGTTGCCGGAAGATTTAGTGGTGGTAAAAAGTTTTGAAGGGGATGACATGGTGTATAAATGTATTTTGTGTGGGTTAAATAAGTTTAAATTGAAGGGTTTGAATAGGGATATACCTGCTAGTGTAGATGAGCTTAGAATGAGTGTTAGGAATGAAGTATCGAAAGAAATGGCATATAAGGAGGAGGATAGTATGCTTGAGGGTGAATTGTTATCAAAAGTATTGTTGGTAGTAAGAATGTTGTATGGTGTCACTGTTTATTTGTATTTTGGGTGGAATCGTCCGATGCAGTAACGAGCAAATAAAGAGACTAAAAGGGAGTATATATTGAGGTTACAATGTAATGAAAGATGTTGCAAGTTGTTGAGTGAGAAGGAGGATTGTCCGAGTGACTTTAATCCGAGTGGTATGAGCATGGAAGATAGCGAAGATGCCCATGGGTGTGATAAGGATGACCCTATTGATAGGAGAGTAAACATTTGTATGCATGGTGTAAAAGGAAGAATGATGACGTATGTGGGTATAAATGAGAATGAATACTGTAGTTTAATTGATACAGGTGCGCAAGTGTCATTAGTGAATATGTCTGTTATCAAGGAAATAGAGCGGTACAATTGGGAAGTGAAAAGGCAATGTACGAGTGTGAGAATTCATGGGATAGGTAAAGGAAGTTTGCTAGTTTGGGAAGAAGTGCGTTTGAAAGTAAAACTGGGAAGTATGGAGGTGGAACATAATTTTATTGTAATGGGAGAGAATGAGATGCCTAGTTGTTTTTTGATAGGAATTGACTTTTTAAGATTGCATGATTTATCAGTTGATATTGGTAGTGGTTTGCTTCTGAAGAATGGATGTGAAGTAGTTGTGATAGAAGATAATAGTGTATTTATGGCGAATTTTGTTGGCACGGTTGATATTACGAGGAGTGAGGATGATCTACTGACTAAAGAGGAGGTGGAAGAAATGCAAGATGAATGTGAGGAAATTAAAGGGTTACGTGAATGTATGTTGAATAGTATTGAGGTAGAAGAATGGCCGTCTGATTTAGAGGTGTATAAGAAAGTTAGTAAGAGACTTATTGTCTGTAAGAATATTGTTTATTTTCTACATAAAGGAATGGATGAAGATATATATGTTCCTGCGTTTCCAATGCATGCAGCAGTAAGTATGTGTATGTTAGTGCATGACAGATATGGGCATATGGGTAAGAATAAATTATGGGAATGCATGCGTGAGAGATTGTTCACACCTGGGTTAAGTCAGATATGTAAGGATGTAGCGACTACGTGTGAAGATTGCCAGAAAGGGAAGTATCAGAGAGTGCATGCTAATCCGCCTGTTTTGAGATTACGTATGAAAGAACCATTTGAGATGTTTGTGATTGATTGTGTTTCGTTGCCTGTGACTGCGAGAAGACATGTGGGAATGATTGTTATGGTTGATCACATGAGTAAATTTACCTATGCAATACCCATCAAGGATAAACGGAGTGAGACTGTTGCAAGAATGGTTGGTCAAGGGATGTTGCCGATGTGTGTGTGTAAGCCTGTGAGAATGTTAAGTGATAATGGCCCTGAGTTTGTTGGATGGGAGTTTGAGCAGATGTTAAGAAAATGGGGTATCGAACATGTGTATTCGACTCCTTATATGCCAGGTGTGAATGGGTTACCTGAAAGGACTGTAAGAACATTAACTGAAATTTTGCGAATGATGAGTACATGTGATAATGATTGGGATTTGTATGTTGGTAGAGCGTTGTGGGCTTACAATGCAACAGTGCATAAGAGTACGGGTATATCTCCATGTAAGTTTTTGTTAAATTTTGAAAAGATAATAAGACCGAGGTTGGGTGTGTCGGAGGATGATAGAGATGTGTGGAGGAATGCAAATAAGAAGTTTGAAAGCTTTAAAGTTGGTGAGAGAGTGACGAAAGAAGTAATTGAAAAGGGTAGAATGAATGTAAATAAGGTGCGTGATAAATTTGAAGGTCCCTATGAGGTGTTAGAAGTTGGTTCGAGTGGATTAAGTTACGTTTTGGGTAAGTTGTGTGTGGGTGGTATTGTGGAAAAGAATAGGGCCCACCACAACCAGTTGCGTAAATGGAAAGAGGTACCTGAGTATATCCAAGAGAATGGGATGAGTAAATGGTTGAAAAGGAACAAGGGTGAACCTAGTATGTATGAGGACTTAGGTCTGGAAGGTAAACAGTTGGTGTTAGTAGAATATAAGAAAAGGAAGAATACAAGAGCTTTAAGTAAAGATGAAAGAAGGGGAAATTTTATAAGTAAAAGTGAGAATAGAAATAAGTATGACAAGGGTGTAAATGTGCTAGTGTGAATGGAAGATAAATGTGTTAATACAGATGAATCATGGCTGAGTATGAATGATACCTATAGTGTGTGTGGCTTTTCCTCAGGTGATGTAAAATAAAGGATAACGAATGCGAGAGTGAGAGATAGGAGAATGATTAGTAGCATGAATGAATCTTTTACTAAAGTTGAGAATGTTTTTGATGAAATGGATGAACTATTTACAGAAATTAGTGTAATTATAGGGCTAGATGAGAACGAGGTAGATATGGTTGTACATGATATATTAGATGATAGGGATTTAGATAGGAATAGTGTTAATGTAGCGAATGATTGTGATCAGGAAGAAGTGAATGAGAGAGTATATGGAGGCCCAGTTACTCGGAGTAGAGGTCCCGTTCCCGACTGCGACTGGGTTATGAAAAGAATAATGTAAGTGTTGTGTGAGAAGGATTTGGCAAAGTAAGGGGGGAGGAATGTGGAGGATTTATTTTTGCTTTATTTTAATTTCTGATTTTTGCCAAATCTTGAGAGAGAGAGAGAGAGAGAGAGAGAGAGAGAGAGAGAGAGAGAGAGAGAGAGAGAGAGAGAGAGAGAGAGCTAGTTAGCGAATGATTGTTTGTAGTGGGAAAAACTGTCGGTATATTTGAGGTTGTTTGTTTACATTTTTTAGTTAGGTTACGACAGTGGTGAATGTTTCGGAGCGAATGCTTTTTTTGATTGACTGCGTCCTGAGTCAGTTGTGTGAACGCTGGATTTATTATTTTTCTTTACCAGCGAGGAAGTGATTATTGATTTTCCTCCTTTGGAGAGACCGAATTTAGAAAGTGGATTTACTGTTGATGACCTGGCCTGGAATTGATTATATTTAGACTGCTCTTTGGATTGATCGCTTGTTGATGATCTGGCCTGTACTTAATATTGATACGACTGCTCAGATTTAGATAACGTTGATGACCCGGACTGAATGAACCTACGATTGATGATGATGACGATGTTTATGATGATTATGATGATACCGCACACAAACCAGACCAATTAATACAATTGTGTATATATATGTGTTCCGGTTGCTGCAGAGTTGATATTTTTGCTATTAAAGACTGTTGGCCCTTGTGTGGACAAAAGTGTCCACTCAGAATCATATGTATATATAATTATCAAATATTAGTTACGGTCTATTTTAGTTTTAAGTTTGTTAGGGTTTTTTTTTTTTTTTTTTTTTTTTTTATTGGAATGGTGTTAGTTTATTGTATGTTTAGTCTCCAAGTTTATGATTTATTTTAGTTTTAAGAATATAGTGTTAAGGTTATGTTTTGTTTTGTTTGTTGTCCTTTTGTCCAAGAGTCCCGCTGCTGATAACGTAAGGGGAAAGGTTGTATTGAGGAGTCATTTGTCAGTAAGTAAGATTCAAGGGTGTGGGGGTTGTTTTGTAACATCCCGCCACATCAGTAGAGCATAGACCTCTGCCGCATCGGGTTATTTCTCGACCTTTTACTGGACCTTCACCTTTGACTTTAACATGTATTAATTGGAGTGGATTTTCATAAACTCAAATATGGACCAAGTTTGAAGTTTCTATGTCAACGATGTCCAAACTTACGGCTGATTACGGGAATTGGACATTTTGCTTAACTGTGATCTTGACCTTTGACCTTGACCTTAAAAATTTAATAATTTCCAGGTTTTTACATAACAGATAATTCCTGTAAGTTTCATTAGTCTACGAATAAAATTGTGGCCAGGAAGGTGTTCACAAACAAACAAACACACACACAAACAAAGACACATTCAGGGGCGAAAACCTAACCTCCTTCCAACTTCTTTGGGGAGGTAACAAGCTACTGTTTCTCGAGACATCAAAAAAATGATCATACATAAGAAGTAAGTAGAGGAAATAAAGTAGATTGGAGATAAGAAGAGAAAATTACATTTCATAGATTAATTGAGATGTGGATTGAAACGTTGAAAAAAGTACAAGAAATAATAAATATATTTTTTTTTCTCGTAGCGAATTATTGTTCTCTAGTTGTTTTTATCTTTTACTACTGGAGAGAATAAAAAAATGATTCTTTCACTGAAAGAAATTTAGTGATAGTTTATGCATAATGTAAGTGGTAATAAAAAGGTTGGTTATTACAGATGAGATAAAGGAATATATTTTTATTGTAATAAAGAAAGAGCTCACGAGAAGCTATATTGAAGGAACACCAAAAAAATATTCTACTATATTATTATTCACTTGTTTACTTGTACGAAATATCTTACGATCAATGACAAATTTAGAAATAATAACCACACTGAACACGCAACTTAAAATAGGACATATGTATCTAAAAAACAAAAGGTTCATTAGGAATACCATTTCAGCTTTACAACTGCAATTTACAGACGTACAAGATAAAATTTATTGAGCGGAAAGTAAAAAAAAAAAAAAATATTTAATTATTCAATAGTGAAAAGTTATACGTGTACCGTGTACAGGACCAGGTATAATACACAGATTATGACACACATCATCTTTAACATGGGCATTCTAATCTTGCAGAAGACACCATCTCTCATGCAATGGCTTTTGAAATGTCAGGTAATTAAGACAACCATCACGAAATAGCCATATTCGTTTGCAGGTTTTTGTCTAAATTTTGACAGCAAAAATGGCGGATCCGTAAAATAATAAACCGCTTTATCCAAACTCAGAAATAGATGCACACAAATGTATTTTGCTTTGCAATACAAAGAAAGGCGATTTTATGCAATGCTTTAGTCAAAAAGGGGATTACATTTAACATTGTCAGGTTTTGGGTGCCAAAAAGAGAGAAAAAAAAAATTACCTTTTTCGTTTCATGTAATGATACAATGTTTTATTCGGTAACAAAAATAGGTGTTAAAACAAAGGCTGTAATTGAGCGAGAGCAAAAGAAAAAAGAAA
>NC_090736.1:19628712-19631212 GCF_036898095.1 Palaemon carinicauda | reverse complement strand
GAAGACGTTAAAAACTTTAGATAACATGGGATTTACGGAAATTAGGAGGTAATCAGTGGGACTTGGGCTACAGCAAATACATTTTCATAAAGGAGTAACATTACCAATCCTCCAACAAGTGCTAAAAGTTACTCTTCTTGCTAACTTACGCAAAATAACAGATAACTAAGGGGCTAAGAAATGTGCAGTCTTTATAAAACAACAAAGGCAAAATACCAAATAAGCACGTCTACAATCATCATTGAACCACGGTTTGTCCTTCACTTATTTCCTTAGTACAAGAAAAGGGATTCACCTACCAATTATGTTGACTAGATTCTCATTCAAAGGGACAACAGGATCTACACTACTATATATTTGTGACCAATTCAAGCACAAAAGACCATGTAAAATCCCATTCCAGTCTGCTTGTGATGTCATATAAATTTTACAAGAGTATGATACATCAGGGACAGGCTGTTCAGTCTTCACTACTAATGAAATCAAGACATGATTAGATGTCCTGACTCGAGAAACAACCTTGCTAGTTATAACGCTAGGGGAGTCAGTCTATACGAGGTTCAAGCAATTACCAGACTTGTGAGTAGATTAATTTATGATTTGCTCACAGCCTGATTCAGAGGCAAAGTCTAAAGCTCTTAAGCCATGGCGATCGGTAGGAGAGATAGAACTTAATCACCTCCTATGGTGATCATTAAAAATACCAACAAAGGCAAAAGAAACCTTTCTATATTCTTCTTGTATCTTAGCCATAATGGTAAGAAGACAATCGAAGATAGAATCATCCATATCTGGATTCCGGTAGATTGAACACAAATAAAAGTGGTTATGCCTGCCACAAACTTTTATTACTTGAACCTTATGACATCCACATTGATAGAAGGACTTATGAAAAGCAGGTTACTCAGTCCTAATATACACCGTCATTCCCCTGGCACTAGGGATGACATCACGTCTCAACATTATTAGGTTCTTAAGACCAGTTATAAGAAGCTCGGATGAGTGCCTCATATTAGAAACCAAAGTTTCTGGGCACAAAAGAATTTCATACTGTCTGGACGCAATTGTAAGGTCTTGAGTATTTGCATGAAGACCACAAATATTGCAATACAGAAGACAACATTGACGAAATCTAGGACGTACTGGTCCCGGATTTTGCTCAATGTCTCCACACAGCATAAGAATTAATAGAAATAATAAAGAGACATCACACTTAAAAACTAGATTAACAAGAATTATAACAAAAATAATATTTACAGAATTATAAATAAAGTGATTGATAAAACCCACAGACTATAGTAAAAAGTCGGAAAAACTGGTCATCATGGAGGAGCCGATACACTATGCAAGGCTAAATACCCTCCAGGATAGCCACTTCAACTGAAGGGAGGACAGTGAGGAAGGTTTTGAGAAGAAAAAGAATCAGAAAAAGGAAAAGACAACCTCCTGATAAACCACCAGGCATCGATGGCCCTTCTATTAAGCCTGCCCAAGACACCATTTCAAATAAACAAGAGGAAGAAAAAAAATAATAAGATAGAATAGTGTGCCCGAGTATACCCTCAAGAAAGAGAACTCTAACCCAAGACAGTGGAAGACCATGGTACAAAGGCTATGGCACTACCAAAGACTAGAGAACACTAGTTTAATTTTGGATTGTCCATCTCCTAGAAGAGCTGCTTACCATAGCTAAAGAGTCTCTTCTACCCTTACCAAGAGGGAAGTACACTGAACAATTGCAGTACAGTAATTAATCCCCTAGGTGAAGAAGTGTTTAGTAATCTCATTATTGTCAGGTGTATGAGGAAAGACGAGAATCTGTAAAGATTAGGCCAGATTATTCTGTGTATGTGTAGACAAAGAAAAAATAACCAGATAGAGGGATCCAATGCATTACTTTCTGGCCAGTCGAAGGATCCAATAACTCTCTAGTGGTAGTATCTCAACGGACGGCTGGTGCCCTGGCCAACCTACTACCTCAAAATATCCATTGTACTATCATGCAATTAACCGGTGGGATCAGAATATCTATTATACTATCATGCAATTAACCGGTGGGATCAGAATATCTATTATACTATCATGCAATTAACCGGTAGGATCAGAGTGTCCATTACTTTGCGGTTCATTATTTAAGATGTAATTGAAATATATAATAATTGAATATTATAATAAAGTTTGATGTGAAGATTTTATGGAAAAAGAGATGAATAATTAATACAAATAGATATTTCTACATTTGACAGGATTTTATGCTTCTTTTTTGGTAACATTGAATGTTTTTTTGAAATCGAAAAGAAAATGTTTAATTCCTTTGTTAAAAAAACACGATTTGCTCAAAAAGTGACAAGTAAATTCTTTGGCAACCTAATTTCTCATTTCTTGAAGAATAAGCAAATTTTGCCTTTATTTCTTGAAGTAATTTCAGACTGAAAAAAACTTCAACTTTTTAATAACCTCCTCATTATTAAAGTCCATCAGATAAATTAATTTATTTTTT
>NC_090736.1:19613712-19621212 GCF_036898095.1 Palaemon carinicauda | reverse complement strand
AAGGCCAAATCCACCGTATCTGGTGAGCTATGAAAATCAGCTAAGGCAAGTCTCCTATTTCCAATTTTTCACCTAGCGACAGAGATTGTTGCCAATACTTCCAGAAAAAAATAATAGATCATGACGCCATTGCGTCATATGAGCCCTTTGTTCACGATGAATCTCCTAGGGCACAGGGCACCAAGCACGCCCAAGTGTGGGTCGTCATTGTACCAGGGACGTCTTACAATGATTAAGGTTAGCCTTAATTTCTGGGAGAAGAATTTAGAAACAAAGCTTTCTAAAGATACATCAAACGATAAACTGCAAATGAGGAAGGACGTCCTCAGAAGGCTTGCAAATGAGGAGTACTAATGTATGAGCACCAAAATTGATGGAGTGGTGCATGTTGTGAATATCTCCACAACAAATATATTCACACGTCACTAACCACGTAAAATGCTAGCCAGCTCACATATATATAATAAGGCCACCACGGCATCTCTATCCAGTTCTCACGACACATTGAGAGTTACCTCTTTGCTAGCCAGCATGCCCAAAAAGGACATGAAAGGGATGAAGGTACCCAAAATGTCCATTACACTCCCCTCAGGATACCCCACACCACCACCTGTACCGGTCAGGGCCCAAATATCCCAAAGCAATGTCAGCCAGGACATGCTTGCAACCCAATAGTCAATGACCCCCTGCCCCCAGTGTGTTCGTAACTGAACTTGGAAGGACAGTAGGTCACAACTTGGGTCAGGAGGGATCATCAGAAAATACAATCCTGCCAATCGTCACCATTAAGGATGATGCTGTAGTTGTACCACCTGAGAATGTCCACTTACCCCAGAACAGCCAGGAAGAGACAGAACTGGAGGTAGAAGTAGCCCCACCAGCCTCGACAGAAGAGAATGAGGTGGTGGACGACGAAAACACAAATGGTGGGGCATGTTCCCACCACATCATATTGACCAAGAGGGTGGAAAAGGACCTTGGCCAATGGCTCTAGAACTACCTATACCTGTACGACTGTGAAGCGCCCAGGTGAAAAAATACATCAAAGATGAAAAAGACAATTACCGAGTCGGCCTGCTCAATAACAGCCCCACTAACCTCCAAAGAGATTGCATGGTGGCTGCGAACAAAGAGGAAATGACCTACTCAAGATTTCCTTGAATAGTTACCACTCGATTTTTGGAAAACAGTGGTGCCGGTTTAGGGTCATTGTTTTACAACTCTCGCAGAAGGTTCTTCTTATGCAAATGAAGTACACACAGTGCTATGTAATACCTTACCTAGTCTCTAGATGCCTTGGCCTTATCTGCACTCTACTTCTTGAGGCGATTTACAGCTGTAATGAAGAGGAAATACTAATGCTGGATCTGCTGCATCATGACAGGGTGTCACACACTACTTACTGTAAGGTCACTGTGGGTGTAACGGCTGTTGAATGGAGGGTGTGGTTTCAGGGTCAGCCTGTCACGGTGGGTGTCTGCTGGGTTTGGTTGAGTAGTTACCTTTATGTCACGCCTAACTTCAATGTTTTGTCAATCATACCGTCTGTCGCCAGTCGCTCTACAGATGTACGATGGCCATGCTCATATTTCTGCAATGTTACCGACATCAAGCGATGTGTACGATCATTCCGTCGTTTGACCGGTCATTCAAGATACAAATCTGCCTATCCTCGTACTCACCAACTACGGATGGTCATATTTTCTGGCAACACTCACCGTCGCTTGACTAAAAAAAAAATCGTATGTAGCCGTCCAGTCAAAATCTTAAGAAATTAATCCATTCTGATGTTAACGGAGCCTGGAGAGGTTTTTAATGGATCGTACCTTTGTTGTTCTGAACTGGGTCACTTCCTCTGATATGTGGAATATCATCAGGATGATAGAAAGGAATGGGAGGTAATCAGCTGAGAGGTAAAATGGATAGAACATGTAAATAGAGGAGCAACATTTAGTCGCAAATGTGAATATTTTTTTATTTAATCTAAGCCTTCTTCACTGCTTTAAGGAATGACAGCCATTTTTAGAGACATTGAAAATGACTACCATCAATACTTTTCTACGACATTTCTCTTTTTTATATATAGTCTCCTTTGTATCTTCGCTCTACCCTCGCACTGATAGGGACCTGAATAACATGTGTTTTTGTCACCGTTAACTGTTAACAGAAACCGTTGTTGGTTGAACAAGAAATAGCCTGTTATATGTTAAGGCCTTTTTCCCCGCAATTGATGTATGTATAAGCCGATGTTCTGTAATAAAGTTACTCAGTTGCTTTCATCCTGCCTTTGAGTCACTACCTTCTCTCGGCCCGTCACATTGGTGACCCTGGAGTGACTCACTCCTCTCGCCTTCCCCCCCCCACCCCCCCACCCCCATCACCGTTACCATGGCGCCTTCAAAACATACCTTCTGCAGCAATACTCGCCGTCACTAGCCGCCCGTATAGCAAAGTTTTTTCAGCTCTCTCAACGAACGTTGGGGGACCAAAGGGCTTCGCGCACCCTCAGGAAAATGACCAGTATCACTCACCTGCAACCTGCAACCTGCTGCAGATGGCTCTCCTCGTGAGGTGAACCTACTACGTGCCCTTTTGATAAGCCGTTTACCCGAACATGTATGCGCTACCATACCCGATGTCGATAGTTTACCCATAAAGGACTTGATGACCAAAGCCGACGCTCTTATGGACACCCACTTCATGACCTTTAAGACCTCCTTCAACGCCTCCACTCCTGACGAAGAGGACACCTATTCAACGTCAACCGAAGCTAACGTGAATGCTGTAGGACACACATGACTATGAATACCATAGGACATACATGCCTATAAATGCCGAAAGACATACACGCCTATGAATGCCGTGGAACACACATGCCTACCCCGTGACGAGACGGAGCGGCGACAAAGCCACCCATCATCCACCACTGACTCGCGCCCCAACCCATGACTTCTACAGCCAGTCACTGCCACCTACCGGTGGCATTTTTGCTACTACCACTCCAGATTCGGGGCTGCCGTGAAGAAATTTACAGTATGTCATTTTTAGGGCGGGAGCCATGTACAACAGTGCGTCATAAGACCAAACATAGTAACGACATTTCTCTTTTTTCTATATAGTATCCTTTGTATCTTCGCTCTCCCCTAATACTGATAGGGGCCTGAATAAACATGTCTGTTTTTCTCACCGGTAACTGTTAACAGAAACCGTTGTTGGTTGAAGAGGAAGCAGCCTGTCATATGTTATGACCTTTTTGCCCACAAATGATGTATATATAATTCGATGTTCTGTAATAAAATTACTCAGTTACTTTCATCCTGCCTTTGAGTCACAACCTTCTCTTGGCTCGTCACACTACTCGGCTCTCAGATGGAGGAAAGACCTAGAGATAAGACTTCAGAGAAGGCAAACAGAGAAGATAACCAGAGTTTAACCATTATGGTACATGTAGAGCAATAGCCTCTGAAGTAATGCAACAAATAGTGATTAATAATCCCCGGTAATGACGTTGGCAAACTCAGCCATGTTCTCTAGGGATCAATTATGTCCCACAAATGGAATCACTTGGTTTCAATTCTGTAAGTTAATTCGGTTTCGAAAATGGATGACTATAAATGATGGTTCTGCGACAAATTCAGTAATCATTATTATTCTCTCATACATATATATATATATATATATATATATATATATATATATATATATATATATATATATATATATATATATATATATATATATATATATATATATATATATATATATATATATATATATATATATATATATATATATATATATATATATATATATATATATATATATATATATATATATATATATATATATATATATATATATATATATATATATATATATATATATATATATATATATATATATATATACATATATATATATATATATATATATATATATATATATATATATATATATATATATATATATATATATATATATATATATATATATATATATATATATATATATATATATATATATGTATATATATATATATATATATATATATATATATATATATATATATATATATATATATATATATATATATATATATATATATATATATATATATATATATATATATATATATATATATATGTACATCGCTCATACATCTAAAAATATCTAATTTAAATCCAAATTTGTTATTCCCAAATAATTTTCTCTATGACTTTTAAAATTAGAACCTAAGAATTGAGTAAATTTGTCTCACTTCCATTTAGAATATAAGTAACTCTAAGCCTAGAGGCAAATTGACAGTTGATCTAATATGATGATAATTAGTTTTTCGTCCACATTAAAATATAAAATGTGGTTAAAACTTGTTTTAATCCTGACAAATTCTCAGAAGATTTACTATATATAACTCTAAAATATGCTATGTCTCTCTCTCTCTCTCTCTCTCTCTCTCTCTCTCTCTCTCTCTCTCTCTCTCTCTCTCTCTCTCTTTAGGTTTGTCTTGCTGAGATCAAACGTTCATGTGTTGATATTTGTAAGTAGAGTGTGACATTGCCGTCTCATATTTAAGTTTCATGCGGCTTTGACATTTACAGCGTGACTATTTATAAAAAAACCTCCAATTCCACTGAAACTTCATTTGTAGTCGGTTGTTTTGAAAGAGTCATTAAATTAGACGAGTTTCATTCATTCACGTTAGAGCATCATTCACCCAACAAACATCAGGAGCGGCGTGCAATTGAAGCTCCCTTCGAGTAAATGAAATCAAATTAATTTTCTCAAAATATTTATCTATTCATTTCTTATGATAAGTATCTCTTTACAAATACTGGTAAATATTTTGATTATGTTCAGTGGGTTTGTGGACAACGAACCTCATCACTGTTAATTGTAATAGAATTTCAATGGGCTAAATATTTATCTGTGTTTTCTAGTTCCCAACCAAACATTAAGGATCACTCAGTTGTCAAACGTCTACCATTTCTTATTATCGAAACATTTGTTTCTTTTAAGATTATTTCGGTGGGAAATTAACATACCAATATGAAGGTGTATTTCTATAAAATGCATAACTTTCCTTTTGATTTAGTAGGTGATATTAGGTCGCGCAAAAAAAAATTGATAAAGTCTTCGTAAAGATAAAAAAATAATGTCGTTGAGTTCAGGAGTTAATATGCATGACTCCTTTTAACTCGATTCGTCTTGGAAATGCCTGATAAGAAATGAATAATGAAATCTTTACCGATACAGGAAAAAGGTCTTATTATAAAGCAAATGTCCTTGCAAAGGAATGAAGTTGAATATCTGGATCCAAACCTTTTGCGCATTGTTAGGAACCAAAGAATAAGGGAGAAAAAGTCGGATAAAAATATTTTGATAGTTACAAGTAAAACTCCCACTCGAGACACTCCCACAAGAGGCAAAGAGGACGTCTCATATTTTTTTTTTCCACAGTCGTAAAGTTTCATGAAATAATAATAGATAATTGAAATAGAATCAAATTACATATCAGATTTCATGATGTTGTCGTTAAAAATTAGGGTTGCAATAGTTTCTCTGAGGAAGTAATCGGTAGTTTCAGAAAATTATTGGAGAATCCGGCAACTTAATTAGGCCAGGAGCTGATCTTCTTAAGAAGTATTAGGTTACCCCCAAAAACTACTAGATCTTGTATTATCCCACCCTCTTATCAACTCAGTCGGTAAGTGGACTGTTATACCACACACAATGCCCGTTAAAATTATCACAGATTCCCTAATCCTAAAATGGGAACGAGTGCAAAGCTACATTAGGTATAGTTGGCTTTATTAATTCTGGTACACCTCACGGGAAGCTAAGGAAACGTCTGTTACTGTATTCTGTAACATGTAAGTGTTAAGCAAAATGAGAAGCTATTGGCAACGCTGCCTTTAAAACAAAATCGCTACGTTTGTAAAAAAGTAATCAAAAGCATATTTATTATCAATATTATGAAACGCTGCACAGAAAAACTATTGTTATTTGCTTGACAACACTTCGCAATATTAATAAAAAGGCTTTTGATCCCCTCACTTCAAGTTCAGCGACTTTTCCAATAAGGCAGCATTGCCAACAGTTTCCCTTTCTATAAACAAAGCGATACCTGCTACAATGTAAAGCTGTCACACGTCTCCTTAGCTTCCCGTGAAGTGAATCGAAATAAGTGAAGACAACTGTACTGTTAACTAGCGAAAGAGCTTATTCAGGCGTAAATGAATTAGCTAAGCAATGGCCAATGGATTGACTCTATCTTGTTCCCTTCCCACGTGAATGGAAACCGATTAACTGAAGGTGCTCCTAATTGATAGAAATTATTCATCGAAAATATTAGTTTTGGTTTTTATTGATTTTGATGATAAAGTTTTCAAGAAATTTGGATTAGGGTTCTATTATTTTTTTCTTTTCTTTTTTTCTGAGGGGTCATATTTTACTATCAGTTAATTACTAGCCACACTTCAACTGGCAATGCCTGTTTTTTACAACATCATATGATGGGGCAGCATCTCCATAAGTTTATTTCATTTCTTCGGAGGTCTGTTTTGGGGTGCGACCTTTCAAGTATACACACATGATCACTGCTCGGTACTCCATGAGTCGCACCTTACTTCAATCTAAAACCTCTATAAAAGGGAGCGATATGAGTTCAGTGCTGCAAATTATTACGTGACCTATACACTAATGTACCAATACACGGGTGGACTTTTAGTCATAAATGATAGTCCTAAGTTGGTCAGGGGAAATCTTTAATAAACGTCCCGCGTAATTTTTCAGAGGACTATTAACTGTTCTCTTGATTCTTTTAGGAAAAGAGATTTTTTTTTTTTACTTTTTTTTGTAATTCTGATGTGAATTAATTTTAGGATTCCTTTCTTCGATTTCCCCCAAAAATCTTTACCTCTATTTCCATCGAACTAGATGAGAAATCTTTCCATTAAGCTCAATGTGGGCTATGCTAACCATTGGAGTTTTTGGGAGCTATCTTAACTTGATTTGTATTTGATTTAATCAAAATTATCGTTTGGATAAAAAAAAAAAATCCAAACTAAATTCATTTTGGCTTTTGTATTTTTGAGAAAAAAAAAAAAACAGGTTAATCACAGAAGACCTTTTCAGATATAGAGTATTTGAGAAATAAAGAAGGTATTTTTATTGGGAATATTAATAACCTTATTATTACCATTATGAACATCTTTACAGTCAAAAGCTAAGCTGAAAAATATGATGAGCTATGCAGGAAAAAAAAAAACTTTTGATAAGATTGTTTTTATACACCAAATAATATTTTGGTAAGAAAATAAAGCTATTGTTTCCGAAAATTAATTAGAATAAGATCGTAGAATTAAAGGAGTTTAATTTCTTCTGTCGCGGTCGGTATGTTTCCTCTTTATTCTTTTTGGAATGCATGAGAGTCCTGTAAGTTGCAGGAGGTTGCTGCTTCCTTTTAGTCTCTATGCATTAATTATATCGTCCGGTTTCATT
>NC_090736.1:19591212-19608712 GCF_036898095.1 Palaemon carinicauda | reverse complement strand
CTCCTAACCTGAAGGTAAAACTTATAATACACAGAAAGTCTAACCTAAATGCACTTCTTGTGAGGAAGCACAGTACTGCCCTGGAGGACCAAAGGAAGCTTGTACAAACAGGCTATAATTTCTTATACCCACAGGAGATGTGTAAATATCAGAGAAAAGACCACGTTGGACTCAATACCCCGACACTTCGTAGACGTATGCTGGCCCACAGAAATTAAGGAGCAATAAGCCAACAATATATTGATAGCCATGATCAGAATCCCTCCCTTAAAGAATTAATTGACGGAACCAAAATTATTCACAATGAGAGTAACGACTGCATGTTCATAATAGCTGAAGAGTAAGCATCACCCTGCAAAAGCCAACATTATCCATGCAACGGGGTTGTAATTATATGCTCCCTTCAATCAAAAAGTAACACGGGTAATCTTTGAGGTGGAGGAGGTCCGAACGTACGTTTATGTGCACACATGTGTCTATGTATATATCGGTATATAAGTATATAATCAGCCACTATCCTCTTTCTAATATAAGGATCTCTAAATTTTTAAACATTTCTCCTTTTATTTTTTTAATTCTTTATTCTCTTTAATTTCGATAAAATATAATTACAAAATAATTAATCATAATATTTGTAGAACCTCGTGTATATGAGGAATTGTAAACATATATTAATCAATAATTACTTGATAAAGCGATCGTTTTGTCGAAAAAGTGTTGTAGTGATAGAATATAATAAGAAAAAGAACAATTATAGTTTCTTTAACCAAAGGCTTACGCCTGATAGTCTAAAGACGTTAGGAAAATACGAGAACTCCTGTAAGAAAGAAACACAATGACGCCATTAGGGAAATCACATTCAATGAATATATATATATATATATATATATATATATATATATATATATATATATATATATATATATATATATATATATATATATATACATATATATATATATATATATATATATATATATATATATATATATATATATATATATATATATATATATATATATATATATATATATATATATATATATATATATATATATATATTACTAAAAGAACTAGCATAACTATATTTATACCAATTGGTCATATTTAAACAAAAGCACCATCAAGGTCATACATCTTTCTTCTATATGTGGTTTAAATGACTATGGTTTTGGATTATTCAAATACTGAAATACAAGTTAGTAAAATTACGAAGAATTATAGGCATTTCTACTTTTCATATATCTCTCCTTGTAATCGAGTTTTATTTTCCACAAATGTTAATTCATTCCTTCATATTCTCAAATAATCAAGCGAAATTAAGAAAATATCTTGTACCTTGTCTTCCCTACAAGCAGATGACTATTTCCCTTGATATGACCAGAAACACTAATGCAAATTTCAAATGTATATTAAAAAAAAAACAATGCGTCTAATACGATGCATTCTTAGAACGCGAGCAGAGGCATTCGTTAGCATTGCAAATATTTGTTTAGTTTTATTGCGGAGTGTGTGACATGTTAATAAAGAAAGCCCCAAAAGAATATCGTTCCGTTCTCACCAGGAATTCATCTACCAGCAAATGACAGGTCCTGCACAGCAGCTGTCTCCAGTGAATGACTGGAGAAGGCAGCAATTGCACAGCGGTGTTATTGCAACTGGTGTCCAATATCGAGGAGCTAACAAGCAATAGAGTCCGGAGAGTAGGGCGTAATATGTTAAATTATTCACCTTCAGCCTCCTGTCTTAATTCAGCTACGTTCCACCTTCCTCTTTAACACGTCGAGTCACCAACATGATCGGGGAGAAAAGATTCTTCGAGTTTCGATGAAGTTGTTGGGTTTTGGGAGATGGCCTCGCTTGTGATTCTTTCTTTGGAAAAATTAGGGATAACAAGATGCTTTAGCTCTTTTCAACTATATTCAACTTAGCAGGTGTTCCAGTGTTGATTGAAGACGCTGTAATTGACTGGATAGTATTAAGTTCTAAAAACCATTAAAAGTAAAGTATTTCTTAAGGAAAGGATGAATAGACATCCTATCGAATTGTTAGAGATTTGAAAACAAGAAAAATCCAATAAAGGAATATGCATGTGCGTATTGAAACTGCACCACATTGTATTTTTCCAACACTCAAACATTGATTTCTGTTTTTAAAGAATGATTTTATGATATTATACGAGACTCATATAATCACATAATAAAAGTATAAGGAATAGAAAAGGACAACGAAAATTTATATGAAGAGAACGATGATAAGAAACCATCCAAATCTGATAATCTTGAAAAGAAGAAATAAAAAGTTTTAAGGTTGACCAAACCCAAAATCATGAGCGACAACGGAGAGACAAAGTAAACACGAAGCCAGATGATGTTCAACAAATCTCCGAACACAATTACCAGAGGAGAGATGTGGTACCATGTTTGGTCCTTAATAGTGACCATTAATAAGATTAATAAGCATAATGAAATCGCCCAGGAATAATTATGATAGTTGGGTGGAAGGAGCGTAGAGGAAATGCTCGCTTCTGTGATAAAACATATTTTACATTTTTTTAATCCAAAAGGTTATGAACATCTTGAATAATTGAATAACAATGATCTTACTAATGAAGTGATTGCTGTTTACATTAATTCCTTTATACACACAGATACATTATATATATATATATATATATATATATATATATATATATATATATATATATATATATATATATATATATATATATATATATATATATATAAATATATATATATATATATATATATATATATATATATATATATATATATATATATATATATATATATATATATATATATATATATATATATATATATATATATATATATATATATATATATATTTATATATACTGTATATGTATAAAATGAGAAAGAGAGGAAGAGAGTAATGGCCTACAGTAGAAATGGAAATGCCTTACTGCCCTCCTTAGAAGCTGTAACCAGCCATTGCATCGACTTGGCTCAGTATTACAGTCCTACGCTCACGTTTAGTGGGATCGGGGATCACTCCCAATTAAGTAGATTGGTTGGCGGTACGCCAACCAATCTATTTAATTGGAAATGTGGTAATTTCATCGTTTGAGAAGAATGAAGTCAGCCTTGCAGCCTCATCATAAAGACATGGTGTGAAGCTCGTAGGCGGTTCCCTTCTGCCACCAAGCCCTCTAAAGGGGGATAGATGTATATGGTGGAATGATATATAGCAAACATCTACTCCTCTACCTTTCCAAAATTCCAGTTCCTCCTGCAATTAGCAATTAGTTTTGCATGAAATTGTTAATTGCAAGTCACGATCCAACCTGGCGGACCCATGACAATCAGCTAAGTATTGAGGATATTTGTCTCTTCAGAAAGAGGGTTTCATGGATCTTGCCTCAATGTTCTGAATTGGAATATTATGACCAAGACAGAAAGGAATGGGAGATATTGAGCTGATGTGTTATGGTGAATAAAATACGCAAATCTCCTGTTTGTGAATAAAGAAAAAAACATTTAGCCACAAATGTGCTATTTCAATCTTTAATATTATCTTGGGAATTAGCATTTTTTAAAACTATATATTTACTCTCTCCAGATTGAATTCAAGCCCTCGCGAATGATATAAAGAAATGACAGACATTTAAACAGACTGTGAAAAAGACAAACGTCTACTAGTTTCTTCTTGCCTTGTCCCTGTCATTCATGAGCAGCCTTTCAACCTTTAAACTTTCCGATGAAAGGAAGAAGATGGGATACCTATTCGGAGAAGGCAAACACAAAAGAAAACCAGAGTTGAACCATTATTGCTGATGTACAGTAAGGCGAAGTGATGCGATGAATAGCGATTAATGATCCCGGGTAATGACGTCGGCAAACACGGTTAGATTCTCTTAGGATCAATTATAGCCTACAAACGGAATCACTTGGTTCCATTACACTAAATGAATGAATGACATTGAATAAGAGATCTAGGATCAACTTATTAACCATTATTATCTTCCCTTCCACAAAATTGAACACATACAAAACTATTCATGTATACACATTTACAGTCATATTTATATACTTAAATACGTTTCTTTGGCTTGTATTTGGATGAGTGACCATCAAGATAACGCCTATGCTTTTAGGATAATTCAGTGAATATCAATAGGACAGAATGTTGAACCATCATTCTCCCTTCGGGATTACATTGTAAAAATGTGATTGGTAATGTCGCTTTGCACTATCCACTACAAGTGTAGAAAGATGAATGGTAAATATATGGATGAATGTATATACACATATGGACATATGTTCTACAGTTTATGGGATGCATGAATTAAGCTATAATGTCAAATACCATTTAAAAAACCGATCACGCTTAAGTTGCAAACGTTCAACTTTGCTCTCTAGGCAGCCACCCTATGCCAAGTAATTAGCTACTAACAATGACCAGGAGGGTTGTAATGTCACAATTTGCTGTTGATAATTCAGGAATGAGGATATCATCATCATCATCATTATTATTATTATTATTATTATTATTATTATTACTTGCTAAGCTACAACCCTAGTTGGAAAAGCAGGATGCTATAATCCAAAGTGCTTCGTGAGGAAAGGAAGTAAGGAAAAACTAAAAAAATTTTAGGAATAATAAAAACATTAAAATAAATCTTTCATCTATAAACTATGAAAACCTGAATATAACAAGAAGATAAAAACTTAAAAAAAAAAAAAAAAAAAAGAGGAGAAACAAGATAGAATAGAGTGCCCGAATAGCCTATACCTTCAAGCAAGAGATCTCTCAAGAATATAAACTACACAATGAGTTTATCAGAGTATTACTGCTTGTAAACACTATTCTATTGCAGTAACTCTGAATCAGGTGAAATTGGAACTGGAATCGACTATAGATTTCAAATCCGGCAGTTATTTACGACTGAAAGACATCATGTGAACATATTACAATATACATATTTTTTTTTTCATTCGATAATAAAAAAAAATGATAAGAGAACCATCTTTTCTTTGATCCTATTTCCATACCAAGAGAGTTTAATCTCTTTCAAAAATAACACGTCTGTCGATCTGTCTTCATGGAACTATTATTAACTCTTCTTTCTTCTGCTAACTCAACAACCTTACTCTCGGGGTATCCCCTCTCACCAGAGTATGACTACTCTCTTTCTCTGTATCCGAGGGAAGGAAAATAACCGAGTAGTTATGCGTCTGGTAATGCCACTTACATGAACGGATATATATATATATATATATATATATATATATATATATATATATATATATATATATATATATATATATATATATATATATATATATATATATATGTATAAGAGAGATTACTCGAGTACCATATGTGGATGAAATCACGATGAGTGGTAGATGGAGATAGTTTGAGCATGCTCTTCGCACTTCCCAAGAGAGATTAGTTCAACAAACATTCAGTTGAGCCCCACAAGGCACTAGGAGAATTGGTATACCGTGGCCTCGAAGCGCGAAGTAGGAGATGATGAATGGAGAATTATTTATATAAAAGCTCAAGATAGAGACGACTGGTGAAATCTAACTGAGGCCGTTTGCGTCAATAAGCGTAGGAGTAGATGATGATGATGATGATATATATATATATATATATATATATATATATATATATATATATATATATATATATATATATATATATATATATATATATATATATATATATATATATATATATATATCGTGTATGTATATAGCCAGAAAATTGCTCAAAATTATTAAGAAGAGGTGCCTTACCATATGGCACAATGGATAATTATCAAGGATCCACCAAGAGAGGGATTAATGCTTCGGCCCGAATCCAAGCGGTTCATTGACACCTCTCAACCAAATTACACGATTCAATGACGCGTCTTATCAACCCCAAAGAAACTACATTTAATGTCAAGTGTCTTACGGTTAAGTGTATGTCTTTGTTTCAGCGCCATAGAGATATGCCAGTAGTATCGATCAGAAAAGAAAGAGAAGAAAGAGATTTGTCGTAAGATATGGATACCTTCGTATGATTATAAATGGGTGTTTGAAATGTTTCACGTATCATCGAAAAAAATATAGAACCCACATACACACTCGCACAGACACAAACATATATAGATATATATATCTATCTACACACACACGTATATATATATATATATATATATATATATATACATATATATATATATATATATATATATATATATATATATATATATATATATATATATATATATATATATATATATATATATACATATATATATATATATATATATATATATATATATATATATATATATATATATATATATATATATATATATATATAAAAAATTACATACTAACAGAGACAACACTCGGAATTACGTGGGTGTAGAATTCAAAAGCAATGTGATGACCTATTCTGGACCACATGTTTTTGTAACTCCTAGATACTCTTATCATCCGATTATTTTTTTGAGTAAGCAATGCATCCGTGAAAATGAAACATTTCCAATGTTAAGGTGGACATGATATTTGTGTTTATAAATGGTATTAAAAAGTGTGATGAAACCAGGGGAAAAATTAATAATTTACATAAGAATACTCTTTTAGTTTTAACATAGAATCGCATATGTTTGAGGTTTAAAGTAGGTGGGGTTCTGCCAACCATACCTCTGTTAAAACGGCACTTCGATATACGGGACCACTTCCATTTACTTTCTATGAAAAGTTTATATAAAATACACTTTTAATTTTTTGTACAATTTACATATTTGCAGTTTTAAAAGGGGGCGGGTTCTGCCCCAATAGCTCCCTTAAAGGGAGTGCTTAGATATTCGGGACAGTTGCCTTACTTCCCAAGGAAAATTTTTACTTAGGAATACATATAGTTTATATTTAGATTCCCTAACCTTTCTTTCTATAGGGAATACATACAGACATTGCCTTTTATATATATATATATATATATATATATATATATATATATATATATATATATATATATATATATATATATATATACATATATATATTTATATATATATATATATATATATATATATATATATATATATATATATATATATATATATATATATATATATATATATATATATATATATACTTTTATACACACACACACACACACATATATATATATATATATATATATATATATATATATATATATATATATATATATATATATATATATATATATATATTTATACATATATATATATACTTTTATACACACACACACACACACACACATATATATATATATATATATATATATATATATATATATATATATATATATATATATATATATATATATATATATATATATATATATATATATATAAATATATATAAATATATATATATAAATATATATATATATATATATATATATATATATATATATATATATATATATATATATATGTATATATATATATATATATATATATATATATATATATATATATATATATATATATATATATATATCAAAGATAGGTTATCCTGTATTTTTAAGATAGTAATTTTCAAAGCAGTATGATATCAGAAATGTAAGATTATTCCTGAATTTTAGAAATATTATATCTTACATATCAAAGAAATCGGCTGAAGATGACAGGAGTTATGTCAAACGCTACTAAATAACGATGGTGATAGCAGCACTGATCATTCTATTTTTACCTATATATATATATATATATATATATATATATATATATATATATATATATATATATATATATATATATATATATATATATGATTTACATTCCATTATATGATCAAAATTTTTTTTTTTTTTTAATTTTAGGTGGTAGTACAACCCTATTTAGAAAAACAAGATGCTATAGGCCCAGAGGCTCCAACATGGAAATTAGCCCAGTGAGGAAAGGACACAAGGAAAAATAAAATATTTCAAGAAGAATATCAACATTAGAATAAACATCTCGTATATAAACCATAGAGAGATATAAGATAGAATGGTGCTCCCAAATATACCCTTAAGCAAGATATCTCTAATATAAAAAAAATATATAAAAAAAATATTATGGCAGTCATAATGTGTTGAAATAGGTCTTCAAGACCAGTTTTCGAAAAAAAAGAATGGCATGTTGGATTCGAATAAGGAATTGCCGGGTCGCAAATTTTTTTTCCCTAACAGGATTGCAGATTTGGGGCGGGTCTTCGTGAGCAGAAAACAGATTTAAAGGATAACTCCTTTATTACGGCTGCGTTAAGATTTGATGGGTAACTAGCTCATTAAAGTTATGATCAGTAACTGAATTCATAGAGAACTGAAATGTTTATGGACAACTTAATAATAACAATAATAAATTATAATAATGAATACATCTATATATATAACATCTATATATATATATATATATATATATATATATATATATATATATATATATATATATATATATATATATATATATATATATATATATATATATATATATATATATATATATATGTATGGTAAATTTACAGTTTCATCCATTATGGGGAAACTGGAATAAAAATATATTTGTTGCATCTGAAATAGTGCAGTTTCAAGGAATTTAACGTTTATTTTGACCGCAAACCATCCGATTTAGAGATTTACTATGTAATTGGAGTTAAAACAACAAGTTGTTCCAGAATGCAGAAAGTCCCTACTTCATCCCAACAATTATGGGGGACACCAGGTGGGAACCGGGGTTTTGGGTGAATACTTATCCTTCCACCACCCCTCCCCCTATACCCCTATCTAGCCCTACGGGGGGGGGGGGGGCTCCGCCCCCCCGGCGACCCCCCCCCCCCCCTTCGACCCCCCCTTAAGGTCACAGTGATTTTCAGGGCACTACTGAACCTAAGAAAACCCACCTAACCTAGCATAGGGGCCCTGTATCCCTACCTAGGCCTACCATGGGGGAGGGGGCCTCCGCCCCCCCCTGCGACCTCCCCTTAAGGCCACAGTGATTTTCGGGACACTACCGAACCTAATACAACCACCTAACCTAGGGCCCTGTACCCCTACCTAGGCCTAGCCCCTGCGACCCCCCGCCCCCCTTACAGCCACTACCCAACACATCCATCAAACCAAATCCAAAGTGATGGTACTGCTGTATACATCGTTATACTATCACCATTATAATATACTCTATAAATTAATGATGTGCTGCTGCTTTGAGGAAAACGTGAAGCCGTTTTTATTTTGTAAAATTAAATTGTGTCTCTGGCACAAATGCACTAGTTTTTCAACAAATTCAATGTAAGTTAGGAAACAGTCAGGACAAGAAGATGGAATTTCAACTTCTTGTGCAACATGAGATGACGTGCTTTCTATGGTCTCCATGTCTAGGAACGAAATGAAATGCCTGGGAAGATAATGTATCGTCGCGCTGTTGTATTGTCGCGCTGTGATTGGCCAAACATGTATGACGTCATAGTGGACAGGCGCTGTGATTGGCCAAACGTGTAAGACTTCATAGTGGACTAGTTTGTCAGCGGATTATAAGGGTTACAGGGCTCATTTAAGCAAATACAAGACACAGTCAACAATAACAACAGACTTAGAAAAAATCTGGGAGGAAGACATGAGTAGCGTGAGTTTGATCGTCGATATATAAAGAACTAGGTATTTGCGACAGATAATATTTTACAGAAATACTACAAAAGACTTGCTTTACTCAGGAAATATATTATTATAATAGATTTCCCATAATGGATGAAACTGTAATAATACCATATATATATATATATATATATATATATATATATATATATATATATATATATATATATATATATATATATATATATATATATATATATATAATGATCTGCACATTTTATAAAACTAAATGTTACGGAATAACTTAATTTTCGAAACTTTCCTTGTGTTAACAACAATGTTTTTAACTGTTTCATAGTTCGATTCGTGCAAGTAGCCTACATCCTTTTCTTCATATATCATCATCATTACTTTCATATCTATTCCCTCATTGTTGCACCTGTGTTAAGCATGTTGAAGAATAAGGGTTTTAAAAGTCTGTCAATTTTACGTGTTGATTTCTCACTCTACCGCTAGAGTTATTGGGTCCTTTGACTGTCTAGACAATAATACTTTGGATCCCTATATCTAGTTACGACTAATTTTTCCCTTGCTTACATATCCAACGAATAGTCTGGTATATTCTTTCAACATTCTCATCTGTCCTTATACACCTTTCGCCAATGACATTACCAAACAATTCTTCTTCGTTCAAGGGTTTAACTACTGCACTGTAATTGTTCAGTGGCTACTTTCCTCTTCGTAAGGGTAGAAGAGACTCTTTTGCTGTGGTGAGCAGCTGTTCGAGGAAGCTAGACCATTGTTTTCTGGTTTTGGGATAGTGCCATATCCTGTGTAACATGATTTTCGACTTGTTTGGGGTAGAGTTTTCTTCCTTGAGTGTACATTCGCGCACACTATTCTATAATTTATTTATGGAAGATTTATTTCAAAGTTGATACTGTCCTAAAAATATTTTATCTTTAATTATTCAATACTTCTCTCGTAGTTTATCTATTTCCTTTCCTTACTTGGGTATTTGTGCTTGTTGGATCCATTGGTTTTAGCTTCGTGTTTTTTCCAGCTGAGGTTCTAGCTTAGCTAATAATAATAATAATAATAATAATAATAATAATAATAATAATAATAATAATAATAAATAATTAGTAATTGATTAATAAATAAGTAATAATGAAAAATTAATAATAATTAATAATTAATAATAATTCATAATAATGAATAATAATTGATAATCAAAAATAATTAACAATTAGTAATAATTGATAATCAATAATAATTAATAATTAATGATTAATAATTAATAAATAATGATAATTAATAGTAATTAATAATTAATAATACTTAACTATCATTAATGACAATAACTAAAAATAATTAATAATAATCAATAATTGATAATGATTAGGGGGCGTCAATAAAACAGTGTAATTTCAACTGATTAAGAGAAAAGAAAACCTTTGAGAGGTACACATTTGCATCATTGACTTTTCCTAACGCAATGGAAAGAAAAATGTGATGGAAAAAGGAAACAGCAAGCAAGGTTTAGCCTGCTGCTGCAGTTAGTCGTCACTCGTCTATACTTGGGGTCAGGAGATGCCTTTATGCAAGTCGTAACGTCAAAGATACTTGCGACAGTGAATTGAAAAAGCGGTCAGATAGTAGCAGACAGTAGTCAAATAATCCTAAAGAAAAGACCAAAAAAAATGCTCCTCACTCCCCAAATCAGCGTGTTACTAACAACGAAAAAAATAACAATAAAAATCCTCCAAGTAGTAGTTGGAAGTGTAAAATTTATTGCCTTATTTTTGTATCGAGTGAATTATGCAATTTCATGCTGTAGTATGTTGAGTATGCCTATATGAATTTTGCAATGTAGAATGAATATCTGTTTGGCTAAGAAATAGATGTTTCAATCCTTTTTAATCCGCTTGGCTATCAAATGTCACAGACAAGTGTTCCCCTGGGAACCTAGCACAAAATAAAATAACAAAACCTAACCTAACCTAAAGAACTTACCAACAATATCCCTTGGTAATATGTCTATCAATCCAATTTTTAATTGAATTTGAATATTCTACAAAAATTTCTTGATGCTGGATTTTAATAACATTTATGCATAGCATGTGAGTGTGTTTATAAATACATATACTGTATATACATAGACATATATACACGCACGCATATATATATATATATATATATATATATATATATATATATATATATATATATATATATATATATATATATATGCGTGTATGCTTTTATACATGCATATACTGATTTTACATGTACACACGTACGCACCCACACACACATATACACATAAACACACACACACAGATATATATATATATATATATATATATATATATATATATATATATATATATATATATATATATATATATATATATATATATATATATGTGTGTGTGTGTGTGTGTGTGTAACTGTTTCAGTAGTTATTAAGTTAATGATACTCATAAATGCAATGATAATGAAGTTAATAAACGTTAGGTTTTATCTAGTTCTATATTTAATAGAATACATGGATAATTTACACATTTGCACGCACTAACTCATACGTACATACATACATACACACATATATATGAGTGTAATTATTTACAAATGTATGTATTCATATATATATATATATATATATATATATATATATATATATATATATATATATATATATATATATATATATATATATATATATATATATATATATATATATATATATATAGATTGTGTATGTGTCATTAGGTGTCTGGGTGTAATTATTTACATGTAGTCTATATATACAGTATATATATATATATATATATATATATATATATATATATATATATATATATATATATATATATATATATATATATATATATATACAGTATATATTTATTATGTGTATGCATGCATGTGACTTATTCTTATAGACATCCGCATTTTCCTTTAACATACTATTCCTTTTTCTGTAATGTCCCTTCCCCTCAAATTTGACGGCTTTTCTTAATATAAGAATAGAGATTAAAGATTTTGCCTAATGTGTCATTTTTAACAAAACTTGCCAGAGTATGAGCCAGCTCACTCCTAATAATTACTAATTCCACAGTCCATTGATAAGTTTCCACATTTAACATTAACTAAATTTTCTTTAATTATCAAATGTAAAATAACTGGCGAACCTCAAAAGGAGCCCTACAGAGGTTAAGGCTCCATATGTTAAAATAGAATAAATTTCCTTAAGGGACGAAAAGGAAGGTGACTGTTATCTTATCTCGATGGTAAAGCGACTGATTCTATGGTGATAACTGATGTTTTCCCAATGGCTTGATTAGATAACAATTTTAGTCGTTTATTGTTGGTTTATCTACTTGCATTCACGGAAACAGTTATCGTTATGTCTTCTCTTTTTATTTCTCTCTGAATAACTGGTATTGCTTTAATCGTGCTCTCTCCCTCTCTCTACGTCGAAGCATATCCTTTTCCTGTTTCAAGTCAACTTAAAGACGACACAAAATACTAGCGAGATAAAGGAATGTCATTTTAATCCTGCCAATAGAAGATTGCATCTACTAATAACAACAACAACAATAACGACAAGAACAACAACATCAACAATACTACTACTACTACTACTACTACTACTACTACTAATAATAATAATAATAATAATAATAATAATAATAATAATAATAATAATAATAATAATAATAATAACATATTCTTTCCCTATGATTATAATCTCCATCTTTGTTAGAGAATGTTGGCACTTTGCAGCAAGTGGAAGACAAGCTGAACTCACAGCAAGAGGTGGCAGCCGAGTTATCTTGCATTCGCAGAGATTTCGACCACAGCTCCTTCGTCTGTGTGTGCAATACTTCCTACTGCGACACCCTGCCGTGCCCTTCGGATCTTCCCGTGGGATATTTTGATGTTTATCCCTCCGACAGGAAGGACAAGAGGTTCAGAAAATTACGAGGACACTTTACGGAGGAATGAGATGGTGAGTGACATTATTCTGTTGAGCAGGTCGCATGGTTTTATACGTTGTTCAACTGTTGAAAAGGGTTAGCTTCATAGATATGTTCTTGTAATAGTTTAGCCATTTGGGCTTTCATAATTTAGGTTTTTCGAAGAGAATTGTGTAATTATATGCATGTATATATATATTACTGTATGGTCCCTTTTATGATTTGTTCTTCAATTTGAATAATAATAATAATAATAATAATAATAATAATAATAATAATAATAATAATAATAATAATAATAATAATAATAATAATAATAATAATAATAATAATCTCAAGTAAAATCCGTCTAATTATTCTATATATGATCCATTATGAGACTATCACAGACTGACTCTCAGTGTCCTCCTTTATTCAGGCTTTGAAAGTGAAAGCCTAATCGCTGAATTCAGGCTGGAGACTTCTCTCACTTATCAGACGACCCTGGGCTGGGGAGGACCCGTCACAGATGCCACTGCCTATAACATTCTTTCCCTTTCTACGCATGCGCAAGAGCGTCTTCTCAGGTAATGTTTAGTATGGTTTTTGTCCAGTTTCCAAGGGATGATTTCAGGAGAATGAATACCTGATAGTAAAAGCCCTTTAATATGGGTGTAAGAATACTCAGGTAATGTTCACTATGGTTATTATCCTTATCATTGTCTGCTCAGTTTTCAAGGGAGGATTTAATCGGAATGAGTACCTCATAGTTAATATAAACCCTTTTGTAGGGGAGTAAGAATAGTAACACCGTATGTCTTGCGTGCAGTAGATAAGGACTAAAAGAACTGTTGCTGCCTTGCAGTCTTACCTTTTAGCAAAAGACTTTAATCGTTCCTTCAATTTTCTTCCTCTATTATACGCTACGTCGAATGAAAAAAAAGCATTTATTTGACGTAATTTCTCTCTCTCTCTCTCTCTCTCTCTCTCTCTCTCTCTCTCTCTCTCTCTCTCTCTCTCTCTCTCTCTCTCTCTCTCTCTCTCTCTCTCTCTCTCTCTCTCTAAAACACACACACACACACACACACACACACACACACACACACACACTATATATATATATATATATATATATATATATATATATATATATATATATATATATATATATATATATATATATATATGGAAACTCTTTCCTTGCACTTGAACTATTTAGTCAAAGACTAGGCTCACAGCCAATAACTGTGGTTGATGACAGCAAGAGAATGCTGTTGTGAAAAATTTGACAATTTATTAACCATGTCTGGTGCTGCTCATCAGACAACCGACCCCTTGATGTAGGGATTACGGTGGGAAAGAAGAAGAGTACCTGACAGGTAGAAAACTATGGTGGACCAGAGTCAGAGTGGCTAACGTCAGGGGGTGACAGCATCATCTCACAATTATTTACTGAAACCAGGCATATTTATAAGTTTATGAGAATATATTACGTTAGGAGGGGATATTAATCAAATATAGGATGAACATATACTTGGAAATCTGTCATAGTTACTATGCCATTTTATTGCAAAAACGATTACTTACTTACTTTGATGTCTGCTTTTCTGGTCCTATACAGAAGGGTAACCCCGCTCTCTACAGGACCTCCACTGTCGTTTTACCTTGTTCATTCAGAGTATTTAACGTTTCATATCGCGTATTGTTCATTTACTGTAAAAATCATCACTGTCAATGGACTCATGAAATAAGAAAATCTTCAGTTTCCTCTTGGAAGCCTTAATGTCTTCAATCATTCGAATGTTTCATGGGAGCTTATTATATGGTCTCGGGGCCGCATATTTAAAGGCTCTGGAGCTTAAAGTAGACATAAATCTAGGTTCCAACAGTTTGAAGCCATCTGTAACTATTCTCGTGTCGATACGATTTGTTGGCTACGCTATATGTAGCAGTTCTCTTAAGTTTTTTCGACGCCCGGTTCTGATAACTTTGTGGGTTATTATACTTATTTCTAAATTCAATTCTCGCATTAATCGGCACCCAGTGTAAATCGATTGGTATAGGGGTGATCTTTTCTCAAGGTGGGACACATTTTATCAGTCTTGCTCCTCTGTTTATCATATTTTGTAAATTCCCAAGTTGCACTTTTGGTAAATTGTAGTAGATAGAGTTGCAGTAGTTAATCTGGTAATAACACTGTTTATCACAATTCTCTTTACAGAATTTTCGTCCAGGTACTTTTTTATAGACGCAATATTTCTTAGATGAAAACCCTCAGTTTTTATTACATTACTTATTTGAGTATTTGGAGACAGGTTACAATCAAGATATACACATAGATCTCGAACTTTATTAGATATTGGCACCGAGTCATTATTTAAGTTCATTTGAATATCACATAAGTTTTTTACGCTGTTTCTCTTGCCCACCACCATGAATTTCGTTTTGTGTTCATTTAATTCTAGTTTTTTATATGTCATCCATTCTCTAACACTATCAAGGATTCGCTTTAGTTTCAGTAGTGTCATGTATATCATTTATGGAGAAGTAAAATTATGTGTCATCTGCAAATAGTATGAACTTCACGCCAATAGTATAGACGCAGAATAAGATTAGGCCAAATACACTCCCCTGGGGTACTCCTCTATTTAAGGGTTCATATGACGAATAAGAGTTTCCAATTTGTACACAGTAATTTCTACCAACTAAGTAGTCTTTTAGGCATTGGAAGGCTTGATCTTCAAGGCCTATGGACCGTAGATCATTTAGTAGCATTTTTTTCTTATTTTTTTTTTTAGTAATAATAAAATATAAAAACTTTTCCTTTTCTAATTCCTTTAAATCTCTTGTTGATTTATTATTTATCAATATTCGACCATGATTTCTGAATTGTTTTGTTTAATATCTATTTGAGTAAATAATCCTATTTCATTTACTCTTTCTTTCACCAGTGTTCACTTTTACATGATTTAGTGTGAGAAATTAATTCAGTAGATCCCAAGTCCTTCGGTCAATCAGTGTCTTTTACATGGAATCGAGGGCATTAAATTTTCAGTCACTTCAATCAATGTAATGGCAACAGTAAATAAAAAATGAATTCATGCTCCCAATATCCGTGGTGGTTTGAACTAAATTAGATTTTACAACGTAATTCTATCGAAGCAAAACCCCTTCAGACATTATCTATAAGGATTCTTCAGATTAGATAATACCCAAGATTATTTTGAAGAAATTATCGACTGGGGAATGCGTGTGCATCAAACATATCACTCGTTAAAAGTTAAAAGGGACTGGTTTCAGATCCAGTGTTTGCCGGGCAAGCCCAACCCCATAAGTGTGGTGCCAAACCATGGCAGTAACCTCCCGAGTAAGCAGCTTAAACTCACGGTCTGAAGCAAGGATCGATTTGTTGCCATTCGAATGCAAGGCGAACAGTTTACCGCTAGACTATGCAAAATAGAAATTCTCCAGGATATACTCTCATTGAATAATGAATAGGAAATTGTCCTTTTATATATATATATATATATATATATATATATATATATATATATATATATATATATATATATATATATATATATATATATATATATATATATATATATATATACAGAGAGAGAGAGAGAGAGAGAGAGAGAGAGAGAGAGAGAGAGAGAGAGAGAGAGAGAGAGAGAGCTCCTATAAAGCTACCATAATAAGATGAACTTATTTAATTTTCAAATATTATTTCTTTTAAAGCAAATAAATGCTAAATGAGAGGCAGAATATTCAAATATTTCCCTTTTAAAGGGGCTCGCAACTCAGTTCAAACATATTAATATCATAGATTATCATTTTTTATATAATGGACAAATGAATTTAAACAATTGCTATCTGTGATGACAGTGACAGCGAAATATCTCTTACAAAAAGATGGAAAATTA
>NC_090736.1:19576212-19588712 GCF_036898095.1 Palaemon carinicauda | reverse complement strand
GTTGGAAGTCAATATTAATGAGCACTTGAGAAACTGGCTGAATAAACGGGGAATATTAATAAGCACTGAACGTCAACATTTGCTTGAAGGTAAACTCGGGCACACTGTACCAACCGTGTGTCACACAATTGTACATAATTATTTTGTATATATTATGCTTGTATCTGCGCTCTTCCCTCGCAGTAAAAAGAACTTGAATGATCATGTCTCCGTTTTGCTCAGTAACATTATCTGTCTCTCGAACAGGTCATGTCCTGTTGCCTTGAGATTTTGTATATAAAGAAGAGTGTTCCTTAATAAATAACTCAGTCGTTTTCAATCTGCCTTTGAGTTCACAACTCCTCTCTCGGCCCGTCACATTGGTGACCCTGGAAGTCGACTCGCTCCCACTGCCTTCCACCCCCACCTCCCTCGCCCCTCCATCGTTGGTAATATGACGGAGGCGGACTCTACCCCAGCAGTTTGCACTGCGGCCGCTCCATTGAAACTTTCACCGTTCGCTAGCGGAGAAGTGTTCGCTTGGTTTCAACGCGCTGAAGTCCACTTTCGTATCAGGGGCGTGACTCGCTCAACCACCAAAGGGGATTATGTTCTCGCGGCGATACCCGATGACACCTTCCCAGAAATATCCGACTGGCTTTGTGAACAAGGAGACACCCCAATAGCGTATGACGACCTCAAATCATACCTTTTACAGCAATACTCGCCGTCACCAGCCGCCCGTATAGCAAAGCTTTTTTAGCTCTCGCAACAACCGTTAGGGGACCAAAGGGCTTCGCTTGCCCTCAGGGAAATGACCAGTATTGCTCGCCTTCAACCTGCCGCAGACGGCTCTCCTCGTGAGGTGAACCTACTCCGTGCCATTTGGATACACCGTTTACCTGAACCTGTGCGCGCTGCCATACCCGATGTCGATAGTTTACCCATAAAGGACTTGATGACCAAAGCCGACGCCCTTATGGACAGCCACTTCAAGACCTCCATCAACGCCTCCACCCCTGACGACGAGGATGCCTATTCAACGACAACTGAAGCTGACATGAATGCCGTAGGACATACACTCCTACCCTGTGACGTGCCGAAACGGCGACAAAGCCGCCCACCACCCACCAATCACTCGCGCCCCAACGAACGACTTCTACAGCCACTTACTAGCTCCCATCCGCCGCAGTTTTGCTACTACCACTTCAGATTCGGGGCAACCGCGAAGAAATGTGCCAAAGATTGTCAGTGGCCAAAAAACGTGTAAATAGGCCATCGCTTGTGGCGGTGGCCTCCCATGTTTCTAATCTTTTCTTTTTACAGGATGCAGGAACGGGCGTGCGATTTTTGGTAGACACGGGTGCTTGTCGTTCTCTTTTGCCAAGGAAACTCTTCAAGGCACAACGTAGTCTGTCTACATCTGCCGACGTCCGCTTGGTAGCTGCCAACGGATCTGCGATACCCACCTACGGTTACGAGAACCTCACATTATCGTTCGGAAACGGTAAATTCAATTGGAAGTTTCTCGTTGCAGACGTCACAATGCCAATCCTCGGTGCGAATTTCCTCTCTCATTTCCACCTTATGGTCGATGTCGCCCACCGACGATTGGTCAACACAGACTCGTACTTGTCGACACCTCTTCAACCCGCCCCCTCTAACCTCGCTCTCCACATCAGCGCACCCACGGATGCCTACGCCCACCTCCTCACGTCGTACCCAGAAGTTTTCCGTCCAGAACTTCGCCAAACGCCCACGGTTCCTGCCAAGCACGGTATTTATCACCATATCAAGACGACGGGACCCCCCGTCTTCGCAAAATTCAGACGTCTAGCACCGGAACGATTGGCAGCCGCCAAACAGACGTTCGCCGAAATGGAGAAAATGGGCCTTTGCCAAAAGGCCTCCAGCCCATGGTCGTCACCCTTACGCATCGTACTGAAGAAAGACGGCTCCCTCCGTCCGTGCGGGGATTACAGGCGCCTGAACATGCAAACAGAACCGGATCACTACCCCCTCCCAAACATTGCCGATGTAACCTCCTACCTGCACAAAGCGAAAGTTTTCTCTACGCTCGACCTCCTGAATGGGTATTATCAGGTGCCTATGAACCCAGAAGACATCCCCAAGACCGCCATCACCACTCCGTTTGGCACATACACCTTCAATTACTCCTGTTTTGGCCTTCGTAATGCTGGGGCAACGTTTCAACGTCTCATGGATGGCATCTTAAGGGAACTCCCTTTCTGTGTATGTTATGTGGACGACATACTTGTGTTCTCCTCCTCAAAAGAGGAACACCTCCGTCACCTGCGCATCATGCTCGACCGCCTGCAACAAAACGGCCTTGTAGTCCGGTACGACAAGTGTACCTTTGGCGCCAATGAAGTGTCGTTCTTAGGGCACCGTATCACCCCTGAAGGAGTCCATCCCCTCCCTGAGAAGGTAGCAGCCGTTCAGAATTTCCCCACGCCCTCGGCCGTCAAAGCTCTGCAGGAATTCTTGGGCATGATCAACTATTATCACCGTTTTCTGTCAGCCATTGCCGCCACTCTTGCTCCCCTCTACGCCTCCCTCAAGGGCAAGCCAAAGGACCTGAAGTGGGGTCCCCTTCAAGAAGGAGCCTTCTGCAATGCAAGGAAGGCCCTATCAACTGCTGTGGCTCTCACTTTTCCTTTCCCACACGCCCCTCTCCTTCTCTCCACCGATGCCAGCGACGTCGCTATTGGTGCAGTACTCGAGCAGGTGGTCTAAGGCTCGCCCCGCCCATTGGCCTTCTTCAGCAGAAAACTGTCCAAGGCAGAATCGGGTTATTCTACCTTCGATCGAGAATTGCTGGCGGTGCACTTGGCTGTCCGTCACTTTCGCCATTTCTTAGAAGGTACGCCCTTCGTCATTCGTACAGACCACATGCCTCTGGTGCACGCCTTCACTCGACAGTCTGACGCCTGGTCTGCCCGTCAACACCGACATCTCTCCGCCGTGGCTGAGTACAATTCCACCCTCCAATACGTCCCTGGGAAAATGAATCCCGTTGCCGAAGCGCTGTCAAGAAACACGTTGGCTGCCATTCAACTGGGATTGGATTACATCGCCCTGGCTGAAGCCCAACGACAGGATCCAGAGTATCAAGCTTGTAGGACATCCTGCACGTCCCTCCGTTGGGAGGATTTTCCCCTCGAAGACTCCAACACCACCCTCCTCTGTGACATCAGTACTTGTAGACCGCGACCTTGGATTCCTGCTCCCATGCGCCGACAGGTGTTTGATTTCATCCACGGCCTTTCACATCACTCGTGCCGTTCTACTGCACAGCTGCTGAAGGCAAAGTTCATTTGACACAGCATTTCTAAGGATGCTAAGGATTGGGTCAGTGCGTGTACTTCTTGCCAAACTTCCAAAGTACATCGACACACGGATTCAGGAGTGGGCACCTTTCCTCAACCTCAGCATCATTTCGCACACATTCACGTCGACGTTGTAGGCCCCCTACCCACATCACAAGGACATCGTTACCTGTTTACCGTCATCGACCGCTCCACTCGTTGGCCTGAAGCCATTCCCATGGAAACTGCAACGTCCGCCTCATGTACATCTGCCTTACTCTCTGGATGGATTTCAAGATTCGGTATCCCTGAGCATATTACTTCTCACAGGGGAACAAATTTCACCTCTCAATTATGGACGTCATTAGCGAATCTCCTGGGTATCACCCTACATCAGACAACGGCCTACAACCCCGCTGCCAAGGGAATGGTTGAATGATTTCATCGCACCCTCAAAGCAGCTTTGATGTCCAGCTGCAAGGATTGCAACTGGTTTACGCAGCTTCCCTGGGTCCTCCTTGGACTAAGGACCACTCGTAAAGACGCCCTCGACATCTCGGCAGCCGAAATGGTGTATGGCGACCCGTTGGTCGTCCCTGCCGAATTTTTTCCCTCTACGACTTCCTCCGACAATCTCCAGCGCATACGTCACGTCATGGGAAAATTTACTCCGTGCCGCCAGACTTACAAGCTCCCAGCGAAGCATCACATACCAACGGACTTGCACTCTGCAACGCACGTCTTCCTGCGCAACGACACCAGCAAGCCACCACTAACGCCCCCTTACACGGGCCCTTTCCTTGTGATCCGACGCAGTCCGAAAGCGTTCCTCCTAAACATTCGGGGCAAAGAAGACTGGGTCTCCATTGATCGTCTAAAACCTGCTTATCTTCTGCCAGATGACCCGCCTACAGTTCGCCTCTCTAGATCAGGGCGCCCTATTTAACATGTACAGTATGTCATTTTTAGGGGGGGAGCCATGTACCAACCGTGTGTCACACAATTGTACATAATTATTTTGTATATATTATGCTTGTATCTGCGCTCTTCCCTCGCACTAAAAAGAACCTGAATGATCATGTCTCCGTTTTGCTCAGTAACATTATCTGTCTCTCGAACAGGTCATGTCCTGTTGCCTTGAGATTTTGTATATAAAGAAGAGTGTTCCTTAATAAATAACTCAGTCATTTTCAATCTGCCTTTGAGTTCACAACTCCTCTCTCGGCCCGTCACAACACTATTCTATCGCATTTCTCTTCCTCATGTTTTGTTGAAGTTTTTATAGTTTATATAGGAAATATTTGTTTTCTTGTTGTTGCTGTTCTGTAAACACTTCATTTTTTTTTCTTTCCTCACTGGGGTATTTTCCCTGTTGGTGCCCCTGAGCTTATAGCAGCTTGCTTTTCCAACTAGGGTTGTGGCTTAATAATAATAATAATAATAATAATAATAATAATAATAATAATAATAATAATAATAATAATAATAATAATAATAATAATAATAATAACATGTAGGATAATGGGGATAAGTAGGAAATTTAGAAAAGCTCATGAAAAATATCAGAGCTGCTTTTGTTAGAGAGCATAACTGGGAGTTTCTTATACTATGTCAGTCAGGATATTATCGGGGGAAATGACTGACTAATTGATTGATTGATTGATTGATTGATTGAAGAGTAACCTGAACTGAAAAATCAATGGTCAGGTGAGATACATCTTTAAAGAAAATAAATACAATTATGAAAGAGTGATTAATTATGATGAAAAGTCAATTTGGTCATCAATCACTATTGTTGATGGGGTAGTTTTAATTAATGTATGGCTATAAAGAATCTATAATATAAAACACGGTAAAAATTATATTCAAAATAAAGAATTATGAAAAAATTTAAGTTCGGTGTTGTCATGAATTAGGTTGATGTCATATGAATCAATTATTTAGGAAATCTGAATAAAGAGTCGTAGTACCAAGGTACACTGTGGGTAGAATGATTGTCCTTATTAAGTGTAGCACACTTTGCAGAATTCATAAAGAAAGAATAGTTGATTTATTGATTACGAAGGGAGTTTGGCCACGAATATTTTCTTTATATATATATATATATATATATATATATATATATATATATATATATATATATATATATATATATATATATATATATATATATATATTTTTTTATATATATATATATATATATATATATATATATATATATATATATATATATATATATATATATATATATATATATATATATATATATATATATATATATATATATATATATATATATTTGTAACGGCGCTGTTGTTCTTGCGCCACCAACATTTCCTCCTATTATGAGATCAGTACATGACTCCATGCAATCAGGATTTCCACATGCGCAAAATGCAGTTGAGGCTTGGCACAGGAGATGGAAAAACATCATTGTAGGAGCTCATATAGGTCTTTACAATATAATTGAAGAGTTACAAAAGGAAGAGAAACAAGCCAACAACCAAATTGAATGCATTCTTCGCGGGGAACCAGAACCTAAACAAAAAACGAGAAAACTTATTCGTGAAGAACGGATCACTAAGGTGATGGAACAACGAGATCATCAAAATGTTTTAGATTATCTTCCAGGAATAGCCCATAATTTATCCCTTAAATAAAGTTTTTACCTATTTCGATTATTTATCCATGTCGAATATTCCATGATGCTGTGAAATTATCTTTTTATTATGCATTTATATTTGTCCTTTAGCAGGGTATCCTTTCAATAAAGTTTTAACTTTTTAAATTTATATACATACGAATATTTCTTTGTATATAAAAAAGAGTTATTTTTGTTACCCAAAATATGTAAAATAGATTTTAAGCTCTTTGAATTGAAGACTAAATCATAGAGAGTAGATAGCAAGAAAGAAGGAAGCAAAAGAAAAGAGGGATAGTATCCTTGTTAATTTTACTTATATATATATATATATATATATATATATATATATATATATATATATATATATATATATATATATATATATATATATATATATATATATATATATATATATATATATATATATATATATATATATATATATATATATATAAATTTTTGGTTGGGATTTTGGCTGTCGGGATTGTGTTTTTGTCAAGATTTTGTTCTGTCGGGATTGTTGGTGTCGTGATATTGGGTGTCGGGATGATGGCTGTCAGGATTCTGTCCGGATCCCATAAATATATGTATATATATATATATATATATATATATATATATATATATATATATATATATATATATATATATATATATATATATATATATCTATATATATATATATATACATACCTACATACATATATATATATATATATATATATATATATATATATATATATATATATATATATATATATATATATATATATATATAAAAATACCTACATACATACATACATATATATATATATATATATATATATATATATATATATATATATATATATATATATATATATATATATATATATATACATATATAGATATGTGTGTGTGTTTGTGTGTGTGTGTTTGTGTGTGTGTGTTTATTGTGTGTGTGTGTTTGTGTGTAACATTCAATGAAAATTTTGAAACAAGAAATAAGGGTTATAGAAAAAACTGCAGAAATTGTTAATGAATATACGAAATTAGGACTAACAGTGTTTCCCCAGAACATGAAATATAAATTATAATAAGAATAAGTATGGTGTGGAGAGCTTTTGGAAAACAAAGTGAGATTATGAAACATTGAATGCCACTTTTCTAAAAAGAAAAGTTTTTAATAAGATGGTCCTACCAGCATTAATTTATACTAACTATATATGGTTAACTAGTTATAACTCAGAGAGCCATGGAGACAATAATTATGGGAATAATACTAAGAGACAAAAAAGAGCAACATGGATACGAGAGCAAACTAAAGTATATGATAATCTAAGAACATGTAAGAAAAAGAAATGGACATGGACAGGACATATAATGAGAATGACAGATAATAGATTGATTTTAAGAACAACAGAATGTGTCCCTAGAGATTGCAATGAAGTAAGGGAAGGAAGAGAAGACAATGGATTGACGAACTTAGAAAATTTGCGCGTATAGACTGCCATAGAAAGATCATAAACAGATAGGAGAGGAAACATGTGTCTGTGGCCTTTGTCCTGCACTGGACCAGTTAAGGCTAATTAAATATATATATATATATATATATATATATATATATATATATATATATATATATATATATATATATATATATATATATATATATATATATATATATATATATATATATATATATATATATATATATATATATATATATATATATATATATATATATATGGATGAAAGGCCAGGTCGAAACCAACCATGTCATTCAACCTGGCCTTTCATTAGAAGGGGCTAGCGTTCTATCCCAAGTATGAGGTAGACATTTTTATATATATATATATATATATATATATATATATATATATATATATATATATATATATATATATATATATATATATATATATATATATATATATATATATATAAAACTATGTGAGTGTAAGGATGCATATGCTTTATAATTCCTTCGTAAATGAAGTTATTTAGTTGTTAGGAAACGAAATGAGTGAACAGAAAATATTCAAATATCGTACGCAACAATACCAACTGTTCCTTCTAGCATCCAGCACAGTAAAAACACAGGAAAACTCACTACTTCATCCGTGTTCGGATTCACTTCAGTAACATTCACTTCCATCACCCACTACGCAGGTTCTTGGATAGTTACGCCGCTAACAACGTCACCATATGGGGTCTGACTGCGCAGAACGAGCACAGAAATGAATACATACCCGGTTTCTACTTCAATTGCATGGGCTGGACCGCGGAGCAACAGAGAAAATGGATTGCTGAAAATTTTTGGGCCGACTTTGGATGCCAATGGTTACGGAGACGTCGTTCTTATGATTATGGATGATCAGAGGCTTGATTTGCCGGAGTGGGCGGAAATTGTAAGATGAATCTTGCAATTTATTTTCTTTTTATTACTTCAAGGGACTGATTTTGTGGTTATTCAAATGGTTTCATCTTTGTGGGATTAGTTGAAATATATTATCGAAAAAATTACTTCTGAGGAATAGGCAAAATACATAAAATTAATAACTCTTTCAACATCCGGAGTGGGATAAAACTGAAAGAAGAATCTTCCATTTTCTTTTTTTTACTTCAAAAGGGACTGATTTTGTGGACATTCAAATGGTTTCCTCTACCCTAGTCTTTAGAAAAAAATGAGAGGAGCTGATTACAATGAGCTTTAAAAATTGCTTTTGAGGAATAGATAGAATATGCAATATAAAAAAAATCTTATTATTTTAACCGACGTTAAGAAATCTTTAAACAGTGCTTGATGGTTATTTATGAATGTTATTTAACAGTGAAAAAAAAAAATTATTCAAACCAAAAAAGAGAAGAAAGATATAATTCGTAATTATTTTCCATTAAAATTTTCAAGTTCATTCAGGCATTTTAAATGAAAATCATTCGATTGTAAAATGCGAGTATAACCAAATGGGGATAGATAAATAATGCATTAATCTATAAATTACTAAAAAAAATGTAAAATAAAAATTTTCTTCCTCGAATACATAGAAACTGTCAATATTGAAAAGATATTTACCCTCTGAACACTCATCTCCCCGACACTTTATTCCCAGAGACTTGTACAAGAGTGCTTACAGCTAACTTTTTTATGGGTAGGGGGTATATGTCCTTTTATTTAAGTGTCCTGGTGGTAATATCCTTTTCTTTAAGTGTCCGTTTGTATGTCCTTAGGAAACAGCTTTACTTGACAAGTATGTCGAGGTCAAATGCCTTTGAGAGCACTGAACCAAAGAGCAAATAGTGTTGCTTGAGATATGTCTTTGAATGTAGTCTTCAGGGGGAAAAGTGCCACGTTTCAAGGAGTAAACCTCCGTGAATAAATGTCCTCAGGGGTAAGAATCTAAGAGTGAATGTCCTAGAAAATTATCTTTAAGTAAAACCTAGTAAAATCACAACCTCACACTTGTAGGATCTCAGCGACACAGTTGCGGCCAGGTATGTCGACGGCATTGCGATACACTGGTATATGGATATGTATTTCGAAGCAGAGCTCCTCACTAAGACCCACGAGTCCCACGACCTGTATCCCGACTATTTCCTATTAGGAACTGAAGCCTGCGAAGGTAAGAGGAAGGTTGTGCCTTTGAAAAGAACGTCTGTCTCAAGTAGGTTGAATCTGTTGGGCGAGTGTTTGTAAGACCTAAAAAAAAAAAAAAAAAATTAATTTTCAATTACTGCCTAACTAAAAAATTTTGATGCATACATCCCCTACCTTTTCGAAGTCACCCTACTATTCTAAGATTGTATCCTAAGTTTTGCATCTAATCCTATTAATTACACTCTACCATACAATTTTCCAACTACACGCAACAAACTAATACCCCTTGAATTACAAAACTCAAACACATCTCCCTTACTTTAGTATAACATCCATACACCCAGTCCATTGGCACTATTGGCAACATAAAACATATATTCAACAATACCACCAACCATTTCAGCACAGTCACGATCCCTTTCTTTGTTACCCTTCATTTTCCACTTAACTCCAACAACAGCAATTATATCCGTCTCCCTATTATCCTCAATATCCAGCAACCTTTCAAAATATTCAGACCACGTTTTCTTTGCCTCATCTCCTTTCAACAACCTTCCATTTACATCTTTCAATGTCTCTTCCTTCTTCGATCCACCCTTCCTTACTCTCTTTACTTCTTATCAAAACTACTTCTTATTCTCTTAATACGAATGACCTAATCCCTAACCTAACTTCCTGTCAGTCACCGTCCTTGCCTCAGGTACCTTATGTATCACTTTCACATTCTCCTCTCCACATCTTTCATCCTTCTCTACAGCATTACTCTGCAGACATTCTTCAAATGCCATCTTTTTCACCTCCTCTTGCATGAAGGCTTTACATTATATATAATACATAATACAGTATATGTATGCGTGTATATACATATATATGGTATTTTGTTTATATATATACACACACACAATCACACACAAACATACACACACACACACACACACACATATATATATATATATATATATATATATATATATATATATATATATATATATATATATATATATATATATATATATATAGAGAGAGAGAGAGAGAGAGAGAGAGAGAGAGAGAGAGAGAGAGAGAGAGAGAGAGAGAGAGAGAGATTAAATAATACCATATCCTACAATAATTCAAGAACTAGACTTTCAAAACTAAAAAACTCTAGACTTCACCGGCGCCACTTTCATTCCAGGTAATGGCCAATTCAAGGAGCCAGTCAAGCTTAGATCTTGGGAGAGACTGGAAACCTACACTCATGATATCATAAAGGTAATGAGCATTGCAGATGTTTCCCGATTGATTTTCTTTGCTGATAACAAAAATTTCTTTTTATCGCCATTAGATGGCGTTAATTGTACGACTAATATTATGGAATTATTAACATCAACAACAACAATCCATTGATTGATTTGAAGTTTTCTGGCAACAACATTAATAATAATATTTATGTATTCATGTTTTGACTTGTAAACGGCAGTTATTAATAGTAGTATTAGTATAATAGTAGTAATATTAGTAGTTGTACTATTAATAGCAGTAGCTATTGATGGAGAAATTAAAGTTAACATCCATTATCTGGTAATTTTACGCAGAGGCCAGTGTCTACAATTTGCAATATGGGAAGTTTTTTACATCTTCAACCCTGAAAAAATAATGAGAATGATAACAATAATTATGTTAATATTCATATTGATGATGATCATATTAAACATTTGTACGGCCGCTTTTCCTCACATATTGATTTATATTATATCACTAGAGATTACGAGGAACAACAACGAAGCCAATGGTGATGATGATGATGATGATGATGATAATAACAATAATGATAATAATGGTGATGTTAATAACCACATAGTAATGCGATAGATATAGAAGTTAACTATTCCTAACACGAAACAATCGACCTATCGTATTTGGTGTGTTCTTTGTTGCATTTACGAAGGCAATAATAATAATAATAATAATAATAATAATAATAATAATAATAATAATAATAATAATAATAATAATAATAATAATAATAATAATAATAATAATAATGTTGGTGGTAATACAATATAGATAGAAATGAACTATTCCTCTCCCAAACACTTATTATTACTAGCTAAGCTACAACCCTAGTTGGAAAATCAAGATGCTATAAACCCGAGGACTCTAACACGGAAAAATAACACAGTGAGGAAAGGAAATAAAGAAATCAGTAAACGATATGAGAAATAATGAACAATTAAAATAAAATAATTTAAAAACGGTAACAACATCAAAACAGATATTTCATATATACACTATTGATAAGGAGATATGACCACTACCATCCCATGTAAATAGGCTAAGTAGTGATGATAATTATAATGATAGAGCTTTTTATCCATTAAGAAAGAATTTCTTTTAACCTACCAACAGGTCATGAACCACTGGGTAACAGGCTGGACCGATTGGAATATCACCCTCGACACCGGAGGGGGTCCCAACTGGAGCAAAAATGTTGTCGTCTCCGCAATCATTGTTAAAAGGGTAAAGGTCAAAGAATAATTACCTCTGCCGACGAAGTTGGAAGGAGGTTATGACTTACCCCCTTGTTTGTGTGTGTTTGTGTGTGTGTGGTTGTTTGTGAACAGTTTCATGACCACAATTTTAATTGAAGAGTAATGAAACTTGCAGGGATTAACTGTTATGTAAAAATCTGGAAATGATAAAATCTTGGAATGTCAAGGTCAAAGGTTAAGGTCATGGTCAAACAAAATGTCAAATTCACGTAATCAGCCATAAGTTTGGACATCATTGTCACAGAGACTTTAAACTTGGTTCATATTTGAGTGTATAAAAATCGACGCTAATTAATATATTTTAAGGTTAGAGGTCAAGGTCAAGATCGACCAAAGAGTCAAGAAACAAGCTGCCGTGGAGGAAGTCTGCACTTTCGTGAGTCCCCCCTATCGTTCTTATTACTTTAGTTAATCAAAATTCGGTGAATTTTGATGAAAAA
>NC_090736.1:19546212-19556212 GCF_036898095.1 Palaemon carinicauda | reverse complement strand
AACTCCCACACAAATATCGAATGTAATCCTTCTTTCAACATTTAACCATTCTAATTTATCTAAAATTGGTGATGCATGATCATATTTTTTGGCCCTACCATCAACTACTTTTGCTGCAAAGTTTTGTACTTTTTGAACCCGTTGTAATTGTTGTTTAGTAGTACTTCCCCAAATCTTTAAACAATGATTTATTGTGCTAAGTGCAAGAGACTGAACTACCACCGCCCTCATGTTACTATCTAGTCTGTCTTTAATTCTGTTTAGATATATCAAGGTTCCATTTACTTTTCTACATGTTTCAGATACGTGTACATCAAAAAGCATATATTGGTCATAATGAATGCCCAGATTTTTTACGTGTACACTTCTTTCAATTTGATGGCCGTTAAAGTTTAGAATGGTATCTAATGGGATTTGTGATATATATTGCCTTGTACCAATAAATGTGAATTTAGTTTTTGATTCATTTACATTCAAACCATTTAATTTAAAATATCACAGTACTGCTTCTAATATAGCTTCTGCCTTTGTGATAAGAGTGGGTATATTGTTTATACTACCTGCAATTAAAATTTGACTATCATTTGCATATTGTATGAGAAGATAGTCTTCTAAAAATTTTGCCATATCTTTGAAATAGTCCTGTATGAAATCAGCCATATCATTGATGTGAATAAGAAAGAGCACGGGGGATAAAATAGAGCCTTGGGGAACTCAAAAATGTACTTGCTTACGAGAAGAGATAGTATTATCTAGTCTGACTATTTGAAAACGATTTTGTAAATAGTTACTAAACCAAAAAGAATCTATTTTCATTTTCCTACACTTATTAAATTGAATATCGTGGCTAACGCTATCAAATGCCTTTGAAAGATCTAACAATATAAGTAAGTTTACCTTTTGTTGGTCAATATTTTTATAAATCCTTTCCGATAGTTTAAGTAATGCCATTTCAGTAGACAGATGAGGTCGAAATCCATATTACGTAGAGGACAATAATTTATTTTGTTCAAGATATTCAAGTAATTGATTTGTTACTATTTTCTCTAATATTTTTGACAAAATAGGAAGAAGAGATATAGGTCGGTAGTTTTCAACGTTTTCTGGGTCGCCACTCATGTAAAATGGTACATGGGGCAGCTTCCATCTATCGGGGTAAACACCAGTTATTATTGAGGTATTGATTATTATTGTTAAATAAAAGGCTATTACAGGTAAGGCATCTCTAATGAAACGAAGGGTATTCCATCTGATCTTACTGAATTTGTGTCATTTAAATTCTTTACTGTGAGAATAACTGTATTAACATCAACTGGCTAAGGTCTAAAAAAGCTAATCATATCATCAGTTGATTCGTTATTTACCGGTATCTGGTCTCTGTCACTATCATGAAAATTCTCTTGGGAATTTTCATAAGCCGTCTTTCCAACGTTTGAAAAGTATTCATTAAATTCCTCAGCCTTTTCTTTTTTATTGTCACAATTGAATATATGGTTATTGACATTTGGGTTTGGAATCATTTCATGAACAATATTCCATTTATTACGTATATTTCCTTGACAATTACTGAATTTGTCTTTAAAATGTTTCGTTTTGTTTGTCTTAACTAGTACCTGTGTACGTTTATTTTCATCTTCATAGTGACGTCTTAATGTTTCGTTCATTCTATCCAACTCGTACCTTTTTTGAAGGGCATCTCTAACTTGCATCGCTTCTTTAACATCGCTACTTATCCAGACTATCAATGAGAGTTCTGCTAAAAGTATCCTCTTGGGTATTTACACAGTCTGTTTCCAATAAGAGGTTAAAGACGGGACTCTTATTCAGCAAATGTTTGGATTATAATTTACCAGATTACGGTATGTCTTTACTATTGGGAGTCTTTTTGGTTTAGAAATGTTAATTTTAGCTGTAATCATCTCATGGTCGGCAATTGAGCTAGAAATCACACAGGCATCTGAAACCATTTGTAGTCTGTTTGTAATTACAACGTCTAGTAATGTAACAGAAGTGTCTGTTATCCTTGTCGGTTCCTTTATTAATTGGTGAAGGTTTACCTGATACAAAATTTTACTTAATCTGTTATTGGGAACAAAAAGGTCGTCATCTAAATCCCCAAGAATAAAAACAGGCTTCCTACGTAAACACATTTCTCTAAAGGTATCTTTAATAAATTAAAATGAAGAGGCAAGTGCTTTCGGATGTCGATATATACATCCTACAATAAATGACGGTAGCTTTTTTTGTTGTTGTTGTACAGCCATCCATATATCTTTTACTCCTTCTACTTTATCAGTACTATTTCTAATGTTTGTTACTTTTAAATCATTTCGCACATAAATACATGATCCCCCACCTCTTCCATGATCACAACGATAGGTAGTAAAGTCAAATATGTGAACAAATTTGCCCTGTAAAGTAGGCTCCAACCAGGTTTCACTTACACACAATATGTCAATATTTCTTTGTTAAAGAGATTCCATGGAGCCATTTCTGTGTTCGTAGTATCCACACAGATTTTTGCGGCGCTGTCTTCTTGGCCGTTATCTTATAGAGTCTGGTGGCAACAAAGACGCTGCTTGTGACCAAATCCGTGGCAGAGGTTACATCGGATTCTGTGGTTGTAGCGACAAGACGATTGATAGTGATTAAATTCACCACAATTATAGCATCCGGGATGTATGTTGCCTTGATTCTGGTTAGGTCTGTCTCTTTTCATATTATCATATCTTCGATTTCTTAGGTTGTAATTATGATTCTGTTGTCTTCTAAATGTATTTTGTTTTCCGTCAAAGTGATATGCATTTACTGACTTCCAAGCATTACGTAATGGCTGATAAGGTTTTTCATTGTTTTGATGATTTTCCGGATTTTTAAGCAGCTATTCATTTGATCTTTTAATATTTTCCAGTCGTTACATAAATTGAATTGATTACACTGTCGATGTATAGTTTCGAGTAATCGGATAGCACCATATCTATTTAGGAAGACTTCAGAGTTCTCGTTTCCTTGGTGATAACAGAGCTCGTCCACTTCTCCTGTTCCCAATTTAAAAGAGAGTTCGCATTTTATGACTGATACGCCATTATTGAAACTCCACTCGAGAAGCTCATTATTATGATAGTTTATGGTGTCTTCTAATTCATTTGCTCGTAGGGTGGCAAGATCTGGCATATTTTTATCTCCATATTTTCATTGATACGTTTTAATTCTGTTATGAGAGTACCTATATTATCCAATATGTTGGATGAAGTTTCACATTCTAATATATCATGGATGCCACGTACTAGGATACATCTCGATGGGGTCTAGTCTAATTTTTCTATTACCCAACTTGTAATGATATCTATGTTAGCTCCATAGACTGTTCTTATGAAGGTATTTTCTCCTAAATCTGCCTTACGTATTTCCCGTAGATTCGTGTCACCCAGAAGAAGCGTTCCATTTTCTACGTGTCTTGGTTCTGACAATTAACAATTACTTAAGGTCTAAAGAATATTCTTTAGACCTTCATGGCATTTCTATTGAATCATATATACTTCTTTGCAGACGGCATCGTAATACCTGTCAAGCTACCTCCTCTTACATCCGCCCTTAGGCTCCTACGACTTTCTCATAGGATATATCCATTTTTCAGGATGTCAGCTCTAAAGTCCTGATTGTTTAAAGGTCGCTCATTAATGCCAGAAGCAAGTGAAAGCGTCAATGACCTAGCAGGATAATATCTTTAAGACTGACTATATATCCATTTGATCAGCGCCCAAGGCAGCCCCTTCACCCAAGCTAGGAACAGGGAGGGCCAGGCAATTGCTGTTGATGACTCAGCAGGTAGACCTATAGGCTTCTTCCAAACCCCCCATATTTAGCTCAAACGGATAGTAAAATTAAAGACACTACAAGAAACTATCCTGTCCAACAGAACGCCAGGCAGGGACGTTTCCAATAGGCCATCAACACTGTACCTGATTTTTCTGAATTATGATCTTTCATCAATTAAAAGACATTTGTCGTTCCCTTGGGGGTTAAACTTCAATTCTCTTCTTTTCTAAGCCTTTACATCTACTTGTATTGGTTGGAACTGGTCATTTGATTAGTCATTGCTTTTCAAAAACTGAATCTTTATATCTGAGGTTTATTGCTTTCCCGGTAAATAAATAAGAAGTTATTTCTAAGGACAATGTTCATTGTCTGTGATTAAAAGACCATTACGAATACACATGAATAAACGTGTGTATTGTACCAACCGTGTGTCACACAATTGTACATAATTCCTTTTGCATATATTATGCTTGTATCTTCGCTCTTCCCTCGCACTAAACGAACATGAAAATTCATGTCTGCTGTTTCCTCTGTAACATTGTCTGTCTTGTTAACTTGTTATGTCCTGTTGCCTTGAGGTTTTGTATATAAAGGAGAGTGTTCTATAACAATATAACTCAGTTGATTGCATCCTGCCTTTGAGTTCACAACCCTAACTCGGCACCGTCACATTGGTGACCCCGGAAGTTGACTCGCTCCCACTGCCTTCCACCCCCACCTCCCTCGCCCCTCCATCGTTGGTACTATGACGGAGATGGACTCTACTACAGCAGTTGGCGCTGCGGCCGCCCCATTGAAACTTTCACCGTTCGCCACCGGAAGGGCGTTTGCTTGGTTTCAGCGCGCAGAAGTCCACTTTCGTATCAGGGGCGTGACTCGCTCAACCACCAAAACGGATTATGTTCTCGCGCTGATACCCGAGGACACCTTCCCAGAAATATCCGACTGGCTTTGTGAACAAGGAGACACCCCAATAGCGTATGACGCCCTCAAAACATACCTTCTGCAGCAGTACTTGCCGTCGCCAGCCGCCCGTATAGCAAAGCTTTTTCAACTCTCGCAACAACCGTTCGGGGACCAAAGGGCTTCGCTTGCCCTCAGGGAAATGACCGGTATCGCTCGCCTTCAACTTGCCGCAGACGGCTCTCCTCGTAAGGTGAACCTACTTCGTGCCCTTTGGATACGCCGTTTACCCAAACCTGTACGCGCTGCCATACCCAATGTCGATAGTTTACCCATAAAGGACTCGATGACCAAAGCCAACGCCCTTATGGACAGCCACTTCAAGACCTCCCTCAACGCCTCCACCCCTGACGACGAGGATGCCTATTCAACGTCAACCGAAGCTGACATGAATGCCGTAGGACATACACGCCTACCCCGTGACGTGCCAAAGCGGCGACAAAGCCGCCCACCACCCACTAATCGCTCGCGCCCCAACGAACGACTTCTACAGCCACTTACTACCTCCCATCCGCCCCAGTTTTGCTACTAACACTTCAGATTCGAGGCAACCGCGAAGAAATGTGCCAAGGATTGTCAGTGGCCAAAAAAACGTGTAAGTAGGCCATCGCTTGTGGCGGTGGCCTCCCATGTTTCTAATCTTCTCTTTTTACAGAATGCAGGAACGGGCGTGCGATTTTTGGTAGACACGGGTGCTTGTCGTTCTCTTTTGCCAAGGAAACTCTTCAAGGCACGACGTAGTCTGTCTACATCTGCCAACGTCCGCTTAGTAGCTGACAACGGATCTGCGATACCCACATATGGTTAGGAGAACCTCACATTATCGTTCGGAAATGGTAAATTCAATTGGAAGTTTCTCGTTGCTGACGTCACAATGCCAATCCTCGGTGCGGATTTCCTCTCTCATTTCCACCTTCTGGTCGATGTCGCCCACCAACGATTGGTCAACGCAGACTCGTACTTGTCGACACCTCTTCAACCTGCCCCCTCTAACCTCGCTCTCCACATCAGCGCACCCACGGATGCCTACGCCCACCTCCTCACGTCCTACCCGGAAGTTTTCCGTCCAGAACTTCGCCAAACGCCCACGGTTCCTACCAAGCGCGGTATTTATCACCATATCAAGACGACGGGACCCCCAGTCTTCGCAAAATTCAGACGTCTGGCACCGGAACGATTGGCAGCCGCCAAACAGACGTTCGCTGAAATGGAGAAAATGGGCCTTTGCCAAAAGGCCTCCAGTCCATGGTCGTCACCCTCACACATCGTTCTGAAGAAAGACGGCTCCCTCCATCCGTGCGGGGATTACAGGCGCCTGAACATGCAAACGGAAGCGGATCACTAACCCCTCCCAAACATTGCCGATGTGACCTCCTACCTGCACAAAGCGAAGGTTTTCTCTACGCTCGACCTCCTGAAGGGGTATTATCAGGTGCCTATGAACCCAGAAGACATCCCCAAGACCGCCATCACCACTCCGTTTGGTACATACACCTTCAATTACTCCTGTTTTGGCCTTCGTAATGCTGGGGCCATGTTTCAACGTCTCATGGATGGCATCTTAGGGGACCTCCCTTTCTGTGTATGTTATGTGGACGACATACTTGTGTTCTCCTCCTCAAAAGAGGAACACCTCCGTCACCTGCGCATCGTGCTCGACCGCCTGCAACAAAACAGCCTTGTAGTCCGGTACGACAAGTTTACCTTTGGCGCCAACGAAGTGTCGTTCTTAGGCACCGTATCACTCCTGAAGGAGTCCATCCCCTCCCTGAGAAGGTAGCAGCCGTTCAGAATTTCCCCGCGCCCTCGACCGTCAAAGCTCTGCAGGAATTCTTGGGCATGATTAACTATTATCACCGTTTTCTGCCAGCCATTGCCGCCACTCTTGCTCCCCTCTACGCCTTCCTCAAGGGCAAGCCAAAGGACCTGAAGTGGTGTCCCCTTCAAGAAGCAGCCTTCTGCAATGCAAAGAAGGCCCTATCAACTGCTGCGGCTCTCACTTTTCCTATCCCACACGCCCCTCTCCTTCTCTCCACCGATGCCAGCGATGTCGCTATTGGTGCAGTACTCGAGCAGATGGTCAAAGGCTCGCCCCGCCCATTGGCCTTTTTCAGCAAAAAACTGTCCAAGGCAGAATCAGGTTATTCTACCTTCGATCGAGAATTGCTGGCGGTGCACTTGGCTGTCCGTCACTTTCGCCATTTCTTAGAAGGTACGCCCTTTGTCTTTCGCACAGACCACATGCCTCAGTTGCACGCCTTCACTCGACAGTCTGACGCTCACAAGGATGGCGAGGTTGCAAACAGAACAAGATACTATCAAGCTTTAGTGGGACTAGAACCCCAGTCCGGCAGATCCCCATGCAGTTTTAATACAACAACGGGTACTTTAAACAGAATCTACCAAGAACCCAGAAAAAACAGCCTCCGAAAACTGATTATTAACCTCCTAGGAAGCGAGAAGAAAGATATTAGGGGCTATATGGCCATGTTGCATACAATTTCACCACTTGTAAAAGTACACCGTATAGGATAGAATGACATCGTCTACTAATAGTCCGCTGGATGAAAAGAAATTAGCATTATGGTAATTGTAACCGTAATTATTTACGTGTATAGTTTGCTCACTGTAGACATTTCAACAGCTTCTCTTTAGTTGAACTACACTGATTTTTACTGTTCTCCATTCTCTTCACTCTTTTTGCGTTGTATAAATAAACATGTATCAGTAAATAGTGCGCTTTTGTTTTATGAAAGTTCAGGCAATACTAAAACTACAGATTAAAGTTACCTTGAAGCAGCGCTACTGCAAAATATTATTCTAGAGTTTGAAAAACGAATTGACATTTGTCCAGGTTTTATATTTTTCCAACGGTTGTATTCGTATATTGCTTTAGCAATATCCTCTTTAACTGAGTATGAATTTTGAAATAAGATAACAGTAAAAATTAATTGCTTTGTCATTACATAAATTCAATTCTTTGTACTGTATATTTTTCAAGTTTCCAGAAAATGTGGCTTTTTTCAGATTATCATTTTATGCTTGAATAATACAGTATTTCAAAATACATATTTTTGAGTTCTGGGAAAATGTGATTAGTTTAAGTTACAGCATTAATGTTTCTTTATGTTACATCAAAACCAAAAAATTAATAAAGCAGCATGTCATTTGTTTTTATATATTTACCACTTTGCTTGACTGAAAAAAAAAATTTGTTATTTTAGTAAAAGCATTAAAAACATCGGAATTCATAAATGATTCGACATTTGTACATCAACCTGCAAGGGAATATAAATTGAAAGAGTAGAAAATAATTGATGAAATTCAAAGTTCATATCTTAATTTAGAGTAAATATATGTAATTTCAAAATTCATAATTTATATAAGTATGTTGTTATGAAAACAAACACTTCATTTAACCTAATGATAGAAATAACTGTCCATTTTTTTTAAATATACATTTCCTTTAACTGGTCAAGCTTTTAATTTCATTCTTCCCTTTATTTGTTTATTTTTACTGCAATAAATCGCAAGCCCCCGGAATGTATTGATAAATTTAGATTTGTAAAAAATTGAAACATTTCCTATACAAGTATACTCAATATCATCTCTATTATACAGTATAAACATTCCAATACCAGTCTTCTTCTATTCTCCAAAGACCACATCACTGCACAGTTAGCTTAAGAAATTTCCTCCAAATTTTTAATCTTAATGTAAATTATTACCTTACTTATGAGTTTCGTGGCAAGATTTTTGCAAAATATCCTGAAGAGGTCTCTTCAATAACGAGTTTAGTGAACGGGTACAAAAAAAAAAAAAAAAAAAAAAAAAAAAAAAAAAAAAAAAAAAAAAAACAGTAGTCCTCTTTTATGATAAGTATCAAGGCTTCATTGCTGCAATCTTGTAAAGCTTTAAAGGTCACTCATTAATGGCAGGGGACCTTTCCCCTGTCCTAGAGACGGACCATATATAATGATGATCAGCTAGGACCAAGAAGGGCCAGACATTGGCTGCTGATGACTCACCAGGTAAACAATTAGGCTTCCCAAAACCCTCATCGCTAACTCACAAGGATGCTGAGGTTCCAGACGCTAATAGAAACTATCGAGCTCGAGAGGGTCTCAAACACACGTCCAACAGATTGCGTGGCAGGGACGGTATTAATTAGTCTTGAGCCAAGTTGCTGCAAAATAAGTACCTAAAATTCTATTCTATAATTACCTCCGCCAACGAAGTTGGAAGGAGGTTATGTTTTTGCCTCTGTTTGTGTTTGTTTGTGTGTGTGTGTTTGTTTGTAAACACCTTCCTGGCAACAATTTTAATCGTAGAGTAATGAAACTTGCAGGGATTAACTGTTATGTAAAAAGTTGGAAATGATTGAATTTTGGAAGGTCAATGTCACGGTCTAACAAAATGTCCAATTCACGTAATCAGCCATAAGTTTGGACATGGTTGTCACAGAGACTTCAAACTTCGTTCCTATTTGAGTGTATGAAAATCCAAATCAATTAATACATTTCAAGATCAAATGTCAAAGTCATGGTCGAACAAAAGGTAGAGAAATAATATGCCGCGGCGGAGTTCTACGCTCTGCTGAGTTCCCCTCTAGTTACTTATGTGAACAGGTTGCAGCAATAATGTTCCCAGAAAATTTCCTTCAGTATTGAGTTCAGTCATCAGGATGCTGAAAATCTTGGAAAATTCTCTGCTATAAAGAATTTCATTATCATATCCTAAGCCTATAGACGCAAAGGGCCTTGGTTAGATTTCGCCAGTCGTCTCTATCTTGAACTTTGAATTCAATACTTCTCCATTCATCATCTCGTATTTCACGCTTCATAGTCTTCAGCCATGTAAGCCTGGGTCTTCCAACTCTCCTAGTGCTTTGTGGAGCCCAGCTGAACGTTTGGTGAACTAATCTCTCGGGTAAAGAATTTGGCGGTATTTTTTTTTTCAGAAAATTTTCTTCTTTAATGAGTTTAGTGGTCAGGTGCAGCACAAAATTCCACAAAAAGTTCTCTGGTACAAGTGTAGTTTTCCCCATCAGGCGTATAGAAAACTGGAATAAAATTCCGTTTACTATTGCACTATACATACCTCTATGGACACGCCCACCTCCCATGTGACCATCGCAACGTTTAACACAATCATCCCAGGTCATTTCTGTCGTTCGCTGTAAATGTTGTAATGGAAGAATTACAGAAGCAAAATTTGA
>NC_090736.1:19518712-19531212 GCF_036898095.1 Palaemon carinicauda | reverse complement strand
TTCTGAGCCACAGATGAATAAAGAACATTTCCTTTGCCATATGCAAACATAAAATTTGACATAGAAGGCCATGGTACAACTCGCTTCAAAAAAGTGCATCCTGCGACACCCTAACTGCGCAGCGGAATACCAAAGAGACAGAGTAAGAAGAGATGGCAGAGGTTGGGGTGGGGGGACACACTTTTCCACGCAGTGAGGGTGTGGCTGGGTGCATTACTTCAGAAAAAGGTGTAGCAGCAATCCATATGTCCAACTGTACCTATTGCCTATAAACACAACTCAAGACCAGAAGTAAATATTTACAATGTTGACAATATTCGGATAGCAATAGAGAAAAGAGTTTTTCCAATTCAAAGCACATAGACTATATTTGCCATATAACGATTGATTACTATAGGATTCTGCAGGACCCGAAAAATGTGGTAATTGACGAGTCACCAATAGGGGTAGAGGTTTAGCAGCATAAATAAAAAAAAAAAAAAAAACTAAATAAATGTAGACTTTCCCAAAATCTAAGATGGTTAAAATTTAAACTGAAATATCTCACTGTAGATTTTGGTATTCATATACCAACTAGAGTATGCGACCCGTCAAAAATGACGGGTAGAAATTTACATAGATATGCACATACACACACACTCAACCCGCCCGCTTTCTTCTCGTAGTACCCTCTTTCACAAGAGACGAGGAGAAACCGAGGTGTTATACGTCTGGCAATGCTGCTGGGTGCCCTGAATTAATATAAATAAATATATATATATATATATATATATATATATATATATATATATATATATATATATATATATATATATATATATATAAATATATAATATATATATATATATATATATATATATATATATATATATATATATATATATATATATATATATATATTTATATATATATATATATATATATATATATATATATATATATATATATATATATATATATGTATATATATATATATATATATATATATATATATATATATATATATATATATATATATATATATATATATATATATATATATATACACGTATTTATATGTATTACATATATGCACACACACACATATATATATATATATATATATATATATATATATATATATATATATATATATATATATATATATATATATATATATATATATATATATATATATATATACATGTATTTATATATATTACATATATGCACACACACACACATATATATATATATATATATATATATATATATATATATATATATATATATATATATATATATATATATATATATATATATATATATATATATATATATATATATATATATATATATATCATCATCATCATCATCATCTCCTATGCCTATTGATGCAAAGGGCCTCGGTTAGATTCCGCCAGTCGTCTCTATCTTGAGCTTTTAATTCAACATTTTTTTTGTTTACGCTTCATAGTCCTCAGCCATGTAGGCCTGAGTCTTCCAACTCTTGTGGAGCCCAGCTGAACGTATGGTGAACCAATCCTTCTTGGGGATTGCGAGGAGCGTGCCCAAACAATCTCCATCTATCTCTCATCATGATCTCATCCACATAAGGTAATCGAGTAATCTATCTCATAGTTTCATTTCTAATCCTGCTCTGCCATTAAACTCCTAATATCCTTCTGAGGGCTTTGTTCTCAAATTTACTAAAGCTATTGTAGATTGTTTAATTGTCATACCATGACTCATGTCCATAGAGTAACATCGATCTCACTGAACTGATGTATAGTCTAATTTTTATATGTAATTTCAGGCGATATGATGTCCAACTTTTACTTAACCTAGCCATTGTCTGATTTGCTTTTTTAAATCTTTCACTAAACTCTAATTCCAAAGACCCTGTATTGGAGATCATAGTTCCTAAATACTTAAAGGATTCAACCTCATTAATCCTTTCGCCTTCCAGTGATATTTCACCTTCCATTGCAAATCTGTTCTCTTCATCTCTGTCTTTCCTCTATTTATCTTCATCCTAACCTCGTGTGATATTTCATGCATTGTGGTAAGCAAGCATTGCAAATCTTGTGGTGTTCTTTTAACAATGACAGCATCATCAGCATACTCTAGGTCGACTAAATTCCTATCACCAATCTTTCTCCACCATTTCTGACTGTTCTTCACATAACAAAATCCTTGAGGAGGATAAACAACATAGGTGACAACACATTCCCTTGTAGTACTCCGTGGTTCACTGGAAATTTATTTGATAAGACTTCATTAACATTACATTTGCAGTTGATATGCTTATGAACAGGCTTAATCAAATTTACATATTTATTAGGAATTGCATAATAACGCAGGATTCTCCCTAAAATTGGCCGGTGCACACTATCAAAGGATTTTTCATAGTCCACAAATGCCATCAAGAGGGGATTTCTATATTCTAATCATTGCTGTACAACATGTCTCAATATAAAAATTTGGTCAGTCCAACTTCTACCTTTTCTAAATCCTACTTGTTCATCTCAGCTTTGCATCAATCTTACTCACCAGTCTCTTTAGAATAAGCATATTATATATTTTCATAAAAAATGGGGTAAGAGTTATGCCTCTGTAATTTATGCAATCAGTCTGCTCTCCTATGATTTTTTTTTGCTATGTTCACCAACACTCCTAACTCCCATTAATGAAGTTTTGCTTCTTCATGCCGTATTCTACAAAATATTCTTGTAAGTACTCTGAAAATCACTACATTTTCAGCCAGTATCATCTCAGCAGTTTTTCCATCGTATCCGGGGGCTTTCCATCTCTTTAGGTTTTTAGGATAGCTTCGACTTCAAACACACTGAATTCATTCACGGGCACATCAAGGTCTCCATCAGCTTCAGGCATATCAATCGAATTATCCCCTTCATATCTCCAACTCATAACCTCAATTAAGTGTTCCATCCAATGTTGTCTTTCTTCATCTTTTGTTGCTATAACAGAACTATCTCTCTTTTTTATGTGTATATGTTTCGTCTTCTTTGTCCCAGTCGAGATTTCATCAATAATTCAATGAGCAATTCTTACACCATAACCAGCTCCCGAATTTATTGCATAGGCAGCCTAATCTGCTTTCCTCTCTAAACATTCCCTCCAGTCATTCCTGTATTTTTGTTGGACCTCATTATCAATACTGGAATACTTAGCATGCTCTACCTTGCAATTTTCAGTACTTTTTCGAGAACTTTCAACAATCAATTTCTATCTTTGTCTCTTTTTTATAGTATCCCAAGTATCATTTGATATCCATGGCTTTCTCCTTGTAACTATATAGCCAGGCACTTCCTCTTTATTATATTGGGGAGATGAACTTGGAAGGAATTTATTCTTTTGCATGTTACAATCATTTGCATTAACATTATTTTCAATATTAAAAAGCGTAGTTTGAAGAGGCAGCAAGAAAAGAAATATAGTTTATCCTATGCTAACTTTAACAATACTAATGTACACATTCATTTAATTCCACAAAACTGGCAAAGGTATTATAATAAGACTACAGTAGGTGATGAGTTAAAAGCATTTCAGTACCTTGTATTACTGTCTTGAACCGAGCATAGATGAGTCAACAAAAAATTTCAACGTTTGATTAGCAGTTTCAAGAGAAAAGAATACACGCATGAATAAACACGGACAAACACACACATACATACTAATGTATATGTGTGTACAGATATATTTATACACAAATATATATATATATATATATATATATATATATATATATATATATATATATATATATATATATATATATATATATATATATATATATATATATATATATATATATATGTATGTATATATATATATGATGTTTTTTTTTATTTTTCCTAAAAGAATTATTATTTAGCGATGCATAACCTCGTTCTACAACGCCCCGTTAGGTCTGAAGTTAATGAAGCCAGGGACTCATAATACCCAGAAAAGGCATGAAAATCCAATTACTCGGTAAATACATCATACAGCTGTTGCTTTTGTTCCTTTAGGCTTTACGTTCCGGAAAAACAAATTTTATGTTCGTTCATAACTGCAAGAGTCCAAGTACATTCATGCAAGTGTATATTCATATCTATTTACATTGTTAAAGAAAATTGCTCAAATATCTGAAGTGTTTTATGTATATATGTATATATATATATATATATATATATATATATATATATATATATATATATATATATATATATATATATATATATATATATATAGATAGGTGTGTATATATATATATATATATATATATATATATATATATATATATATATATATATATATATATATATATATATATATATATATATATATATATATATATATATATATATATATATATATATATATATATATATATATATATATATATATATATATATACTAATGTTCTATGTGTGCATATGTGTATACAGTACATCTATCTAAATACCTAAACATCATTTTTGACGTCTCGGGTACACAATGACTATTTTCGATGAATAGCGTGTACTGTTGCTGCAAAAGTTTTGATGTGTGACGAGCCAAGAATAGGTTGTGAGTCAAAGGCGAGATGAATGGAACCGAGTTACTTTATTACGACACAAACACACACATATATATATATAAATATATATATATATATATATATATATATATATATATATATATATATATATATATATATATATATATATATATATATATACAAACTAAGTCCCGGTAGAAAGGTCACAAAACACAAACATGCTATTCCTTGTCAAACCGGCAACGGATTCTGATAACAGCTAACAATGAAGTAGGCAGACAGGTTATAACAAGTTGCTGTGAGTGCGAGGGGAGAGCGAAGATACAAAGAATATATACAAAAATGTGAAATGTTACTACGTACACTCGTGTGACAAACGGGTGGTACATGGCTCCCCCCCCCCCTTAAAATGATATACTATACATGTTTAATAGGGCACCCTGATCTAGAGAGGCGAACTGTAGGCGGGTCATCTGGCACAAGATAAGTAGATCTTAAACGATCAATGGCGACCCAATCTTCCTTGCCAAGAATATTTAATAGGAATGCTTTCGGATTGCGTCAGATCACAAGGAAACAGCCTGTGTAAGGGGGCGTTAGCGGTGGCTTGCTAGTGTTGTTGCGTAGGAAGACGTGCGTTGCAGAGTGCAAGCCTGTCGGTATGTTATGCTTCGATGGGGGCTTGTAAGTCTGGTGGCATGGAGTAAATTTTCCCACAACATGACGTATGCACTGGAGATCATCGGAGGAGGTTGCAGAAGGAAAAAATTCAAGAACGACCAACCAGTCACCATTCACTATTTCAGCTGCCAGGACGTCCAGGGCGTCTTTAGGAGTGGTCCTTAGTCCCAGGAAGATCCAGGGAAGCTGAGTAAACCAGTTGTAGTCCTTACAGCGGGACATCAAAGCTGCTTTGAGGGTGCGATGAAAACATTCAACTATTCCATTGGCAGCGGGGTTGTAGGCAGCTGTCTAATGTAGAGTGATACCCAGAGATTCTTTAATGACGTCCACAATCGAGAGGTGAAAGTGGTACCCTTGTCAGTAATATGCTCAGGGATACCAAATCTTGGTCCCATCCTGAGAGTAAGGCAGATGTACATGAGGTGGACGTTGCAGTTTCCATGGGAATGGCTTCAGGCCAACGATTGAAGCAGTCAATAATGGTAAACAGGTAATGATGTTCTTGTGATGTGGGTAGGGGGCCTAAAATGTCGACGTGAATGTGAGCAAAACGAAGCTGAGGTTGAAAAAAGGTGCCCACTCCTGAATCCGTGTGTCAATGTACAGTAGAACAGTGCAAGGGATGTGAAAGGCCCTGGATAAAATCAAACACCTGTCAGCGCATGGGAACAGGAATCCATGGTCGCGGTGTACCAGTACTGATATCAGAGAGGAGGGTGGTATAGGAGTCGTCGAGGGGGACGTCTTCCCAACGGAGGGATGTGCAGGATGTCCTACATGTTTGATACTCTGGATCCTGTCATTGGGCTTCAGCCAAGGTGTAATTCAATCCCAATTGAACGGTGACCAACAAATTTCTTGACAGGGCATTGGCAATGAGATTCATTTTCCAAGGGACCTGTTGAAGGGTGCAATTGTATTCAGATACAGCGGAGATGTCGGGGTTGATGGGCGGACCAGGCGTCAGACTGTCAAGCGAAGGCGTGCTGCAGAGGTATGTGGTCTGTGCGAATGACGAAGGGTGTTCCATATAATAAATGGCAAAAGTGATGGACATTCAGGTGCACCGCCAGCAATTCGCAATCGAAGGTAGAATAACACGATTCTGCCTCGGACAGTTTTCTGCTGAAGAAGGCCAATGGTCAGGGTAAGCCGTTGACCACCTGTTTGAGTACTGCACCAATTAAGATGTCACTGGCATCGGTGGAGAGAAAGAGAGGGGCATGTGGGCCGGGAAAATTGAGAGCAGCAGTGGTTGATAGGACATTCTTTTCGTTGCAGAAGGCCGCTTCTTGAAGGGGACCCCACTTCAGGTCTTTTGGCTTGCCCTTGAGGAAGGCGTAGAGGGGAGCAAGAATGGTGGCAATGGCTGTCAGAAAACGGTGATAATAGTTGACATGCCCAAGAATTCCTGCAGTGCTATGACGGTCAAGGGCATGGGGAAGTTCTAAACAGCTGTTACCTGATAATACCCCTACAGGAGATCGAGCGTGGAAAAAACCTCGCTTTGTGCAGGTAGGAGGTCACGTCGGCGATGTTTGGGAGAGGGTAGTGATTCGGTTCTGTTTGCATGTTCAGGCGCCTGTAATTCAAACATGGATGGAGGGACCCTTCTTTCTTCAGGACGATGTGTAAGGGTGACGACCATGGGCTGGAGGCCTTTTGGAAAAGCCCCATTTCTTCAATTTTGGAGAACGCCTATATGGCGGCTACCAATCAATCCAGTGCCAGATGTCTGATTTTGGCGAAGACTGGGGGTCCCATCGTCTTGATATGGTGATAAATACCATTTTGGCAGGAGCCGTGGGCATTTGTCAAAGTTCTGGACGGAAAACTTCCGGGTATGTCATGAGGTTTGCGCAGGCATCCGTAGGTGCGCTGATGTGGGTAGCGAGGTTGGAGGTAGTAGATTGAAGAGGTGTCGACAAGTACGAGTCTGCGTTGACCAATCGTCGGTGGGCGACATCGACCAGAAGGTGGAAATGAGAGAGGAAATCCGCACTGAGAATTAGCAATGTGACGTCAGAAACAAGAAAATTCCAATCAAATTTGCCATTTCCAAACGATAACGTAAGGTTCTCGTAACTGTAGGTGGGTATCGTAGATCCTTTGGCAGCTACCAGGTGGACGTCGGCAGACCTAGACAGACTACGTCGTGTCCTGAAGAGTTCCCTTGGCAAAAGAGAACGACAAGCACCTGTGTCTACCAAAAATCGCACGCCCGTTCCTGCATCATGTAAAAAGAAAAGATTAGAAACATGAGACAACAACGCCACGAGCGATGGCCTACTTACATGTTTTTTGGTCGCTAACAATCCTTGGCACATTTCTTTGTGGCAGCCTCGAATCTGGAGTGGTAGTAGCAAAACTGCGGCCGAAGTCGTTGGTTGGGGTACGAGCGAGCGGTGGGTGATGGGTGGCTTTGGCGCCGCTCCGGCACATCACAGGGTAGGCGTGTGTGTCTTACAGCATTCACGTCAGCTTCGGTTGACATTGAATAGGTGCCCTCTTCGTCAGGAGTGGAAGCGTTGATGGAGGTCTTGAAAGTCGTGAAGTGGTTGTCCATAAGGTGCCAGCTTTGGTCATCAATTCCTTTATAGGTAAACGGCGTACCCAAAGGGCACGAAGCAGGTTCACCTCACGAAGAGAGCCATCTGCGACAGGTTGCGGGCGAGCGATACTGGTCATTTCCTTGAGGGCGAGCGGAGCCCTTTGGTCCCCCCAACGGTTGTTGAGAGACCTGAAAAAGCTTTGCTATACGGGCGGCTGGCGACGGTGAGTACTGCTGCAGAAGGTATGTTTTGAGGGCATAATACGCTATTGGGGTGTCTCCTTGTTCACAAAGCCAGTCGGAGATTTCCCTTAAGGTGTCCTCGAGTATCACCATAAGAACATAATCTGCTTTGACCATTGAGCGAGTCACGCCCTTGATGCGGAACTGGCCTTCTGCACACTGAAACGAAGCAAACGCCTCTCCACTGGCGAACGACGAAAGTTTGAATGGGGCGGCGCCAACTTCCATGGAGTCTGCCATAGTAACAGTGAGGGGGGAAGGCGGGAGGAGAAAGTCCCACTCCAGGGTCACCAATGTCACGGGCCAAGAGTAGGTTGTGTGTCAAAGGCGAGATGAATGCAAATGAGTAACTTTATTACAACACAGCGAATATATATACACACTAGGTGCCGGTAAGATGGTTACAAAACACAAACATGCTATTTCTTGTCAAACCGGCAACCGGTTCTGTTAACAATGAAGTAGGCAGACAAGTTATTACAAGCTGCTGTCAGGGTGAGGGGAAAGAGAAGATACAAAGGATAATATATACAAAAAAGAGAAATGTCGTTACTATCTACGCTTGTGTGACACAAGGGTGGTACAGATATGACATAAGGCAAGGCTCACAGAAGGCAATGTACGTGTTTGGCATTGTCTGTAATGGTTTTGTTTGGTGAAATGACATAGGAGGTCTTGAATTGCGCTATATCTACTGTTTTTTCATGGTAATCTCTATTTATCTAATTTTTTAGTCTTTATTCTTTTGTTTTACTTTTTTTCCTTGTTACATCGTCAGTTGAAATTTTCTTACTATTTGTTAACCTAAAGTGATTCCTCTATAGATGTTTGTTTACGTTGAAAAATAATAATAATAATAATAATAATAATAATAATAATAATAATAATAATAATAATAATAATAATAATAATACTCTACCTCATACGTGTAAGGCTGTAAGCAAACATGCCTTTGTCCCTGGAATGAATTTTATCCCGGAGTTGATTGTTACCAAAAAGTTTATACTTTGCCTAGGCTTGTATCCGGCCGTCTGCCGCATATAACATGGAGACAGCTTCTATTTTTCCAAAACAAAATCTGAGCATTCCGCAAAGTTTGGTTCTGACAGAATAAACTGACACGGAGCCTGGCGAATTTAAACCACAGCGGTGCCGGCGGGGAAAAAAATACCTGGAATGCAGTGTAAGTTGCAACGGAGGTAACGTTCCTCTAGAGTTATCTTTTCACGATTTTTACCTCCGCCAACGAAGTTGGTAGGAGGTTATGTTTTAAACCCTGTAATATATATATATATATATATATATATATATATATATATATATATATATATATATATATATATATATATATATATATATATATATATATATATATATATATATATATATATATATATATATATTGTACCAACCAAGGAAGTTGGTAGGATGTTATGTTTCAAACCCTGTTTGTGTGTTTGTTTGTGTGTGTTTGTTTGTGAACAGCTTCATGGCCACAATTTTGATCGTAAAGTAATGAAACTGGCAGGGACTAACTGTTATATAAAAAGCTGAAAAGGATTACATTTTGGAAGGTTAAGGTTTTGGAAGGTCTAGGTCAAAGGTCAAGGTCACTGTCAAGCAAAATGTCCAATTCACGTAATCAGTTTAGACATCGTTGTTACAGACTTCAAACTTGGTTCCTGTTTGCGTGTATGAAAATCCATTCCAATTAATACATGTTAAGGTCAAAGGTCAAGGTCAAGGTCCAGCAAAAGGTCGAGATATGTGCTGCTGTGGGAGAGGTCGGCACTCTACTGAGTGCCCCTATGGTTTTATTATTTCTTTCACTCGGATAATTATTAAATACGGAAAAGATGAGAGAAAGATGCGTAGGGAAATAATGCAGGAAGGAATACCTTGGGTATATAAATATAAAATACTTTTTATGATACCTAAATCATTTCCCCAACTTTCTTTGGACTAAAAAATAACGAAGAAAAATTGCGATTGCAATGTCCACCGAACCTAAAGAAGGAAAGACCAAATTAATCATATCAATTAATAACGTCTTAGATAAATCCGTACAAAACAAGATATCATTTCAATAATTAATAACATATGTTAAACTTCTTCAATAATAATACATACATACATACATATACCAAGGCACTTCCCTCAATTTTGGGGGGTAGCCGACATCAACAAAGAAGCAAAACAAAAAAGGGGACCTCTACTCTCTATGCCCCCTGTGGCCGCGGGGGCATATAAAAAAAATAAAATAGCGCCAACGTTATCCCAGCGTGTCGTAAGAGGCAACTAAAAGGGACGGGACGAGGGGGCTGGGAACCCCCTCTCCTGTATCTACATCCTGTGAGACATTCAATAATAATAACATAGGTTAAACTTCTTCAAATATGAAACATTAGATTACTGTTCATTTACAATGGGAAAAGGACTTTTAATACGTTCAAATACTCAAAAGGTTATGAAATAATAATATTGTGCATAATTCATGGTGAGAATCAGGATTATCGTGTATAGTCGTATATGCTTATCAGAACTAACGGTGAAGTCATATTTTCTTCTCTTTATTTTATATGAAATACTGAACAACGTTCTTGAAGACAACATTTATCATGTAAATGTTTTAAGTGTGATATAAATCCATAAAAGCGTAATTCATAATATATATATATATATATATATATATATATATATATATATATATAATATATATATATATATATATATATATATATATATATATATATATATATATATATATATATATATATATATATATATATATATAGTAGCCTATCTTTGGTATAAAAATCACAATGAATTATATATGTAATCGAAAAATTATGTATTTTGATATTAAATGCTATTCAGAATAGCAGAAAAAGAATTTATATATATATATATATATATATATATATATATATATATATATATATATATATATATATATATATATATATATATATATATATATATATATATATATAGGCCTATGTATACATATGTCTCATTTGTTGTTAATTTGAATTAAGTATGCCTTTAATTTGTTTATCGAAAATAAAGAAACTTTTATTTTGCATAAATATGCCTCAAAATGCCTGAAAATAACAGCCACATTCTACGCCTCTCTTATATTAAGCAGGAATCCACCTCGCAATTACAATTTGAATAAGACTCGAAAAGAGACCTAAATCACCGACAAATCCTAAATGATGAGCATCCATTAGGTTATTCAGTCCATCAGTCCAGCGGAATAAGTTTAACAATCCAATTACCAGCCTCCATTTTCACTCGTAAAAAAAGGGAGAATGAACATATTAATTTTTTCCACCCTACCTGGCCGCAGGCGTAGCGTCCATACAATAACCCATTTAGTCATATCTAGGAATTCCAGACTTTCCCATCGAAACTCAATCCAACTAAAGCAATTTGGCCATGCCGAAATCCTAAACGTCCAAGTGCCCCTAATTTCAGACGTGGCGTTTGGGTTGAAGCGGAGGCGCGTCCTGGTCTTCCCTGCTAATACACAGTTGTAGTTAATTTTGGAGAAGGACTTTCAAGGGGGTGGGGGTGGTTGAGGCTGAAGGCGCGGGGAGGGGGGTGAGGGGAGATTTTTGTCGTTGCTTATCTATGTAAAATCATAGGGAACATTTCAGCACTTTTCAGTTGCAGAGTATTGTGAACTATTGCGAATTTGAGTGAAGTGAAACCTCCCCCCTGTGTAATAAAGCAATTGCCTGGATATATGTATATATATATATATATATATATATATATATATATATATATATATATATATATATATATATATATATATATATATATATATATATATATATATATATATATATATATATATATATATATATATATATATCATCATTACTAGCTAAGCTACAACCCTACTTGGAAAAGCAAGATGCTATAAGCACAAGGGCTCCAACAGGGAAAAATAACCCAGTGAGGAAAGGAAATAAGGAAATAAATAAATAATGTAAGAGGTAATGAACAATTAAACTCAAATATTTTAAAAACATTAACATTAAAACAGATATTTGATATATAAACTATAAAAGGACTTATGTAAACCTGTTCAACATACAAACATTTGCTGCAAATTTGAACATTTGAAGTTCTATTGATTCATGTAACCGATTAGGAAGATCATTCCACAACTTGGTCACAGCTGGAATAAAACTTCTAGAATACTGTGTAGTATTGAGCCTCGTGATGGAGAAAGCCTGAATATTTGAATTAACTACATGCCTAGTAAACGAACAGCGATTCCAAGGGTCTTTCATTAGAAAGCATTAGGATGACTTTCTTTTTAGCAACATTAATGTTGCTAAAAACAAAATATTTAATAATTTTCTTTTTTTATAATTATGTGATTGAATAGCTTAATATGTTTTAATAATTTGCAGTGACAGTTACACTAAACACACACACACACACATATATATATATATATATATATATATATATATATAT
>NC_090736.1:19504547-19512047 GCF_036898095.1 Palaemon carinicauda | reverse complement strand
GATTATAACAATAACCATGAGAAGAAGAGCGAGAATTTCAAGACCATCTCAGTGATCATTTATAGAAATGATGAGAGAGAGAGAGAGAGAGAGAGAGAGAGAGAGAGAGAGAGATTAATATAATCTCGGTAAAAGTGTAAAACTATTTTACGATTGGAATATGGTTATTGTTAGACTATGCCAGCAACAGAAATGGATAAAAGAGAGAGAGAGAGAGAGAGAGAGAGAGAGAGAGAGAGAGAGAGAGAGAGAGAGAGAGAGAGAGAGAGAGAGATTAAAATAATCCCAAGAGAAGAGAAAAAGTTTTAAAACTTGGGCAAAATTATGTTTTATAAAAATGCTCGACAAACATTTTTAGAAGTTTTAATCGAATTAGTTTTAAAGTTTTAGGCGCACAGATTTTTATTCTTGTTTCTTATGACTCTCTAATACAACAGAACATATATACCTGGTAAAAGTAGGGTAACAAAACAAAGAAAAGAGGACCTAATCATGTGGTGAAAATGACTTCGATCCAACTGAATTTGAATTTAAGGAAGTACACGCTAGCTCAGTGCTTTCTGATCAAACGTACAGGGATATATATATATATATATATATATATATATATATATATATATATATATATATATATATATATATATATATATATATATATATATACATATATATATATATATATATATATATATATATATATATATATATATATATATATATGTGTGTGTGTGTGTGTGTGTGTGTGTGTGTGTGATATGTGGGTGTGTGTGTGTGTGTGTGTGTGTGGGTGTTTGGGTGTGTGTGTGTTTTTGTGAATTCTATACAAGCTATATCTAAAATATAAATCACTGAAAACTTTTGGAATGACATATAAACTCCCTCAGCATGTGGGTGGCCTAACATTTCAACCATTTATGCGCTTTAATTTCCAACAAATTAAAGCTGAAAGAATAAGAAAAACCTGTTGAGTAGTGGCATAATACAAAACAAACATCGAGTAACCGTTAATATTGTCATTAAACCAGACGGTAATAATAATAATAATAATAATAATAATAATAATAATAATAATAATAATAATAATAATAATAAAAATAATAATAATAATAATAATACTTTATTTCCAAATAAATACATTGGGTATTATACATTATTTATAAAGCAATATATAGAATAGTGAATACTAATATTGTGATTACATTAAAATTTTACATTTACATGAGTGATACTTCCATATAAATCTTTTGACTACCAACTAAAATACATTTGGTCTACTACTTGTATTAGTATGACTTTAAAGTAGAAAAAAAAGTTAACTTAAAATAGTAAAACTCATTAGAATTCTATACTGTGTGAAAAATTACAGTAGACCCCATAAAACATAAAAAACTGATATTCACAAGTACATTCAAACCAATCCACAAATTTGTAACTAAAATCTTGTAGAAAACATATATTTCTTAAGATTTGCTTTAAAAGTGTCTATATTCGATGTTGTTTTCAATGATTCAGGTAGGGTATTCCACGTCGTTGGTCCTCGTACCGTAAAGCATCTACTTTCCAAGTCTGTGTTGGTTCTCGGTATATAAAGGTCATTATTCTATCTCGTTCGACTGTCCCCCCCAGCTCCAACTGTTATAAACGTAAAACGCCAAGTTGGTATCAAACTTCGCACAACTTTAAAAACTCCCACACAAATGTCGAATTTAATCCTTCTTTCAACATTTAACCATTCTAATTTATGTAAAATTGGTGATGCATGATCATATATTTGGCCCTACCATCAACTACTTTTGTCGCAAAGTTTTGTACTTTTTGAACCCGTTGTAATTGTTGTTTAGTAGTACTTCCCTAAATCTTTAAACAATAATTTATTATGCTAAGTGCAAGAGACTGAACTACTACCACCCTCATGTTACTATCTAGTCTGTCTTTAATTCTGTTTAGATATATTAAGGTTCCATTTACTTTTCTACAGGTTTCAGATACGTGTACATCAAAAAGCATATATTGGTCATAATGAATGCCCAGATTTTTTACGTGTACACTTCTTTCAATTTGATGGCCGTTAAAGTTTAGAATGGTATCTAATGGGATTTGTGATATATATTGCCTTGTACCAATAAATGTGAATTTAGTTTTTGATTCATTTACATTTAAACCATTTAATTGAAAATATCACAGTACTGCTTCTAATATAGCTTCTGCCTTTGTGATAAGAGTGGGTATATTGTTTATACTACCTGCTATTAAAATTTGACTATCATCTGCATATTGTATGAGAAGATAGTCTTCTAAAAATTTTGCCATATCTTTGAAATAGTCCTGTATGAAATCAGTCATATCATTGATGTGAATAAGAAAGAGCACGGGGGATAAAATAGAGCCCTGGGGAACTCCAAAATGTACTTGCTTACGAGAAGAGATAGTATTATCTAGTCTGACTATTTGAAAACGATTTTGTAAATAGTTACTAAACCAAAAAGAATCTATTTTCATTTTCCTACACTTATTAAACAGAATATCGTGGCTAACGCTATCAAATGCCTTTGAAAGATCTAACAATATAAGTAAGTTTACCTTTTGCTGGTCAATATTTTTATAAATCCTTTCCGATAGCTTAAGTAATGCCATTTCAGTAGACAGATGAGGTCTAAATCCATATTACGTAGAGGACAATAATTTATTTTGTTCAAGATATTCAAGTAATTGATTTGTTTCTATTTTCTCTAATATTTTTGACAAAATAGGAAGAAGAGATATAGGTCGGTAGTTTTCAACGTTTTCTGGGTCGCCACTCATGTAAAACGGTACAACATGTGGCAGCTTCCATCTATCGGGGTAAACACCAGTTATTATTGAGGTATTGATTATTATTGTTAAATAAAAGGCTATTACAGGTACGGCATCTCTAATGAAACGAAGGGGTATTCCATCTGATCCTACTGAATTTGTGTCATTGAAATTCTTTACTGTGAGAATAACTGTATTAACATCAACTGGCTGAGGTCTAAAAAAGCTAATCATATCTTCAGTTGATTCGTTATTTACCGGTATCTGGTCTCTGTCACTATCATGAAAATTCTCTTGGGAATTTTCATAAGCCGTCTTTCCAACGTTTGAAAAGTATTCATTAAATTCCTCAGCCTTTTCTATTTTATTGTCACAATTGAATATATGATTATTGACATTTGGGTTTGGAATCATTTCATGAACAATATTCCATTTATTACGTATATTTCCTTGACAATTACTGAATTTTTCTTTAAAATGTTTCGTTTTGTTTGTCTTAACTAGTACCTGTGTACCTTTCTTTTCATCTTCATAGTGAGGTCTTAATGTTTTGTTCATTCTATCCAACTTGTACCTTTTTTGACGGGCCTCTCTAACTTACATCGCTTCTTTAACATCGCTACTTATCTAGTTACATATGGAGCACATTCATTTAGACTATCAATGAGAGTTCTGCTAAAAGTATCCTCTTGGGTATTTACACAGTCTGTTTCCATTAAGAGGTTAAAGACGGGACTCTTATTCAGCAAGTTGTCACGAAAAATGTTTGGATCATAATTTACCAGATTACGGTATGTCTTTACTATTGGGAGTCTTTTTGGTTTAGAAATGCTAATTTTAGCTGTAATCATCTCATGGTCGGCAATTGAGCTAGAAATCACACAGGCATCTGAAACCATTTGTAGTCTGTTTGTAATTACAACGTCTAGTAATGTAACAGAAGTGTCTGTTATCCTTGTCGGTTCCTTTATTAATTGGTGAAGGTTTACCTGATACAAAATTTTACTTAATCTGTTATTGGGAACAAAAAGGTCGTCATTTAAATCCCCAAGAATAAAAACAGGCTTCCTACGTAAACACATTTCTCTAAAGGTATCTTTAATAAATTAAAATGAAGAGGCAAGTGCTTTCGGATGTCGATATACACATCCTACAATAAATGACGGTCTCTTTTTTTTATGTTGTACAGCCACCCATATATCTTCTACTCCTACTTTATCAGTACTATTTCTAATGTTTGTTACTTTTAAATCATTTCGCACATAAATACATGATCCCCCACCTCTTCCATGATCACCACGATAAGTAGTAAAGTCAGATATGTGAACAAATTTGCCCTGTATAGTAGGCTCCAACCAGGTTTCACTTACACACAATATGTCAATATTTCTTTCTTGTATTAATAATTCCACTTTGTCGATGTGTGACAACAGAGACTGGGCGTTTAGAAGCTCGATAGTTAAGAGATTCCATGGAGACATTTCTGTGTTCGTAGTATCCACGCAGATTTTTGCGGGGCTGTCTTCTTGGCCGTTATCTTATAGAGCCTGGCGTCAACAAAGACGCTGCTTGTGACCAAATCCGTGGCAGAGGTTTCATCGGATGCTGTGGTTGTAGCGACAAGACGATTGATGGTGATTAAATTCACCACAATTATAGCATCCGGGACGTATATCGTCTTGATTCTGGTTAGGTCTGTCTCTTTTCATATTATCATATCTTCGATTTCTTCGGTCATTATTATGGTTCGGTTGTCTTCTAGATGGATTCTGTTTTCCGTCAAAGTGATATGCATGTACTGACTTCCAAGCATTACCTAATGGCTGATAAGGTTTTTTATTGTTTTGATGATTTTCCGGATTTTTAAGCAGCCATTCATTTGATCTTTTAATATTTTTCCAGTCGTTTCATAAATTGAATTGATTACACTGTCGATGTATAGTTTCGAGTAATCGGATAGCACCATATCTATTTAGGAAGACTTCAGAGTTCTCGTTTCCTTGGTGATAACAGAGCTCGTCCACTTCTCCTGTTCCCAATTTAAAAGAGAGTTCGCATTTTATGACTGATACGCCATTATTGGAACCCCATTCAAGAAGCTCATTATTATGATAGTTTATGGTGTCTTCTAATTCATTTGCTCGTAGGGTGGCAAGATCTGACATATTTTTATCTCCATATTTTCATTGATACGTTTTAATTCTGTTATGAGAGTACCTATATTATCCAATATGTAGGATGAAGTTCCACATTCTAATATATCATGGATGCCACGTACTAGGATGCATCTCGATGGGGTCTAGTCTGACTTTTCTATTTCCCAACTTGTAATGAGATCTATGTTAGCTCCATAGACTGTTCTTATGAAGGTATTTTCTCCTAAATCTGCCTTACGTATTTCCCGTAAATTCGTGTCACCCAGAAGAAGCGTTCCATTTTCTACGTGTCATGGTTCTGACAATTAACAATTACTTAAGGTCTAAAGAATATTCTTTAGACCTTCATAGCAATTCTATTGAATCATATATACTTCTTTGCAGACGGCATCGTAATACCTGTCAAGCTACCTCCTCTTACATCCGCCCTTAGGCTCCTACGACTATCTCATAGGATATTTTAATTTTTCAGGATGTCAGCTCTAAAGTCCTGATTGTTTAAAGGTCGCTCATGAATGCCAGAAGCAAGTGAAAGCGTCAATGACCTAGCAGGACAATATCCTTAAGACTGACTATATATCCATTTGATCAGCGCCCAAGGCAGCCCCTTCACCCAAGCTAGGAACAGGGAGGGCCAGGCAATTGGTGTTGATGACTCAGCAGGTAGACCTATAGGCTTCTTCCAAACACCCCATATTTAGCTCAAACGGATAGTAAAATTGAAGACACTACAAGAAACTATCCTGTCCAACAGAACGTCAGGCAAGGACGATTCTAATAGGCCATCAACACTGTACCTGATTTTCCTGAATTATGATCTTTCATCAATTAAAAGACATATTTGTCGTTCCCTTGGGGGTTAAACTTCAATTCTCTTCTTTTCTAAGCCTTTACATCTACTTGTATTGGTTGGAACTGGTCATTTGATTAGTCATTGCTTTTCAAAAACTGGATCTTTATATCTGAGGTTTATTGCTTTCCCGGTAAATAAATAAGAAGTTATTTCTAATGACAATGTTCATTGTCTGTGATTAAAAGACCATTACGAATACACATGAACAAACGTGTGTGTTGTACCAACCGTGTGTCACACAATTGTACATAATTCCTTTTGCATATATTATGCTTGTATCTACGCTCTTCCCTCTGTAACATTGTCTGTCTTGTTAACTAGTTAGGTCCTGTTGCCTTGAGGTTTTGTATATAAAGGAGAGTGTTCTATAACAATATAACTCAGTTGATTGCATCCTGCCTTTGAGTTCACAACCCTAACTCGGCACCGTCACATTGGTGACCCCGGAAGTCGACTCGCTCCCACTGCCTTCCACCCCCACCTCCCTCGCCCCTCCATCGTAGGTACTATGACGGAGATGGACTCTACTACAGCAGTTGGCGCTGCGGCCGCCCCATTGAATTTTTCACCGTTCGCCACCGGAGAGGCGTTTGCTTGGTTTCAGCGCGCAGAAGTCAACTTTCGTATTAGGGGCGTGACTCGCTCAACCACCAAAGCGGATTATGTTCTCGCGGTGATACCCGAGGACACCTTCCCAGAAATATCCGACAGGCTTTGTAAACAAGGAGACACCCCAATAGCGTATGACGCCCTCAAAACATACCTTCTGCAGCAGTACTCGCCGTCGCCAGCCGCCTGTATAGCAAAGATTTTTCAGCTCTCGCAACAACCGTTGGGGGACCAAAGGGCTTCGCTTGCCCTCAGGGAAATGACCAGTATCGCTCGCCTTCAACCTGCCACAGACAGCTCTCCTCGTGAGGTGAACCTACTTCGTCCCCTTTGGATACGCCATTTACCCGAACCTGTACGCGCTGCCATACCCGATGTCGATAGTTTACCCAAAAAGGACTTGACGACCAAAGCCGACGCCCTTATGGACAGCCACTTCAAGACCTCCATCAACGCCTCCACCCCTGACGACGAGGATGCTTATTCAACGTCAACCGAAGCTGACATGAATGCCGTAGGACATACACGCCTACCCCGTGACGTGCCGAAGCGGCGACAAAGCCACCCACCACCCACCAATCGCTCGCGCCCCAAACGAACGACTTCTACAGCCACTTACTACCTCCCATCCGCCGCAGTTTTGCTACTACCACTTCAGATTCGGGGCAACCGCAAAGAAATGTGCCAAGGATTGTCAGTGGCCAAAAAAACGTAGGCCATCGCTTGTGGCAGTGGCCTCCCATGTTTCGAATCTTTTCTTTTTACAGAATGCAGGAACGGGCGCGCGATTTTTGGTAGACACGGGTGCTTGTCGTTCTCTTTTGCCAAGGAAACTCTTGAAGGCACGACGTAGTCTGTCTACATCTGCCGACGTCCACTTAGTAGCTGCCAACGGATCTGCGATACCCACCTACGGTTACGAGAACCTCACATTATCGTTCGGAATCGGTAAATTCAATTGGAAGTTTCTCGTTGCTGACGTCACAATGCCAATCCTCGGTGCGGATTTCCTCTCTCATTTCCACCTTCTGGTCGATGTCGCCCACCGACGATTGGTCAACGCAGACTCGTACTTGTCGACACCTCTTC
>NC_090736.1:19469467-19471967 GCF_036898095.1 Palaemon carinicauda | reverse complement strand
GCCTTGTCACCTGGCCCGATACCCCAATCAATAGGCCTCCTGAATTCTCCCGGATCCTTTGTGGCGGCGTTTAACGGCCACGTGTCTTGAAGATGTCTGGAATGTGACCTCATGGGAGTACACTGGTATAGGACGGTTGGAGGGGGGGAGGGTGAGAGACTGGGTAGGGTCCCAAAGCTTGTGGCCTGTTGACCCAGTCCTTGCTGGTTGGGTCTTTGTTTGAAAAATTTTGGCGCAGTGACCGCCATGGATTACAGCCCCCATTTGAGCAGAGATTTTGACATAAAACAGGACAAGAACTCTGCAAAGAAGGTCTGAAGCCACTAGCCTTAATGACTCCTCCATCAGTGAGTATCACCACGATAATGAATTGATATCTATGCTGCAACTAGGGTCATAATTTTACTTTATTTTGACAATATATTAACTTTAACTGTCGTGCGGTATGTCACCTTGGTTAATTGGTCAGTCGAATCAATATAGAGATGCCTAGTACACTATAAACCACACCGCTAGCAACTAAATTAATAATTGATGGCTCTAAGCATCACACCCTAGCTCACCATCTTGACTGATAGAGGAAGGGGAAGGGGAATCTTCTCCCCTAGAAAAATCTGTCTCCCCAAACTGATTCGACAGAAATAAGAATATCTAACTCATATACCGTCGTGACTGACGAACAGAAACCTCTTTTAGAAATGAATCAATCTTCGTATAGATTTGTACTTCGAAATCACATCAAATGTTTAAAGTTTAAGCCTATGCGAAAAGATTCATTTGCATACCGTAGAAATCTCTGTTAGTCCGGAATCACATAAGAAGTGACGCGTGACCTGCAAGGTGTCATGCATGAAAAGTAAAGTGGTAACAAAGATCTTTACCATCTGGGTCACATATGACATAACGACAGTCATAAACGGAAAAGACATGTCGACCAAAAGTGAGCCTGTTCACTTTTCGTGTCACACGTGTCAGGCAAAACTGTGTTCTTCCTCACTACTTTTCATTTACTTGAATAGTAAATGTTCACATTTATTTTAAAAATAATTTCGTTGTGATTAACCTGCTGTTCTTTTTTTATATATTTAAAACGAATAAAATTTCAATAGGCCTATACTTTGAAAAAAAAATACATTGTGTTCAACCTGCTGTCGTGTGTTTTTATTTCTATAAATACGTAGGGAATTTATTTTTGATTTGAAAAAAGAAATATTAAATACATAAGTTTCAACCTGCTGTGATGAATTTTGCATTTCAAAATTAAATTTTGTTATGATATAAAAGAATAAATATTGTTCAACCTGCTATTGTAAGTGTTATTCAGTTGTTAGTAATTGTTTTTATGTTTAATGTACGTGTGTTTTGTTGTTGTGGTCTTTGTTACTGTTTCTGCTGCTGATAATAAGCTTTAAAACTAATCTCAAACTCAACTGAGGATCAACATTATTTTTATCTGATGATATAGTTTTCGCCAATTCCAACCCAGAGTTTGCAAATATGGAAGCTCTATAGACTTCAGTTCCCCATTAGTCTTGTAAGACATTTTTAAATGATCAGGTTTTTTTTATCTTTATATTTCATTAGTTAGGCTTTTCTTTTATTAAATTCTCCTTTTCTATTCCTCAACAGAAAATGCTCATGGGAGCAACACCTTTTTCCTTTGCTTTTTCAACAAAACTAATGCAACATCAGTCAAGGAATCCATCGTGTCAACTGACAAACGTGAGTGCGTGCCTTGTACCAAGGTCTATAGTCCTTACCTAGGCCTATGTGACAGGGTGACATGTGGTGTGAGATGTCTCGCATTTCGGTGTAACCGTGACTCGTGTCGCCTCACTTCCTATGTGATTCCAGCCAGAGTCAATAGAGATAGTTTCCCGCCTTAAGAAACGGGGAAATAAAATAACTTTCTTCTCACTGATCGGAAATGTTTCTTACGTCAGTATGGGCGAGAGACTGCGGTACTTCAAATAAATAGAAGTAAACAGATTAATATATTAAGTGAACTAACATGTAAGAAAGTAAATATGTGTTTTATATATATATGTTAGCATAGATCTCCCATATCAACAAAAGGAACAGCAACAGCCATAAGAAGAGGAATTCTTTTGCTATAGATTCTTCTCCTGATCATTGAATCCGCAGAATCTTATTTCGTTGCTGTAATGAATAAAGAAAATTTAGAAGCAATAGTATGGAATTAGTGAATTTAGAAACACCAACTAAAGATGATGCCAGATATATTAGACAGATCCTGGATGTTAGAAGTAAAAGTATGCAAGCTGTGCTGTCTGTTTAGGAGGCGACTAATGACAAGGTATTTTCTGCAGATTGCAGCGCTTTGCACCTACTACTCTTCATCTAGTAGTGTGACCACAATCATCATGTTGTGGAGAGACCAACGAGGAACCTGGAACCTAGAATCTACGTGACTGAAGAATCCTTTGAGCTTGTAATCCTGATGTACGAGTTTGAGGAAAATATAAGATAGGAGTAAGAG
>NC_090736.1:19461967-19464467 GCF_036898095.1 Palaemon carinicauda | reverse complement strand
AAATGTTGAATGCTTTCGAACGGACAGGATAAAATGACTGTGGAGGTCCTGTAGAGAATAGGGGTCCCCCGCTGTAGAGGACTAGAATAAACAGCCCTTAACGAAAGTAAATTAAGTAAATGTATACATGCCCATGAATACTGTACATATATCAATTTCTTAACACAAGACCAGTATTTTCAAAAGAATTACTCCCCTACTTCCAATTTCCTCCTTATAATAGGCAGAGAGATATAGCTGGTAAGGCTACTTGGTAATATCCTGGCATGGTGATCGCCAGACTGGGATAGAGTCCCGCTCAAACTCGTTAGTTCCTTTGGTCGCTGCAACCTCACCATCCATGTGAGCTAAGCATAGAGGGTTGGGGGGACCCTATAGGTCTAACTACAGATTCATCCGCAGTCATTGCCTGGGCCTCCCTGGTCCTAGCTTGGGTGGAGAGTGGCTTTTACCCCCTGATGGCAAAAGATAAACATTGGCTTGTTACTCTGACGCCGCTAATTCTGAACGTCGACAATGGTCACATGCCAGCCTTAAAGTCTTTTCAGGTCAATGAAAAGGATGATTATACTTAATCTAACAGGAAAAATGAAAATTTAAAGTTATTGAACAGACTCGATTTTATAACAAATTGGCGCAGTTTGTTAATTAGGAGTAACTGAAAAAACTCATTTATTTTTGATAGCCAAAAGGGGGAAAACTCGACTGACGTGTAAGTATCAATCTAATGAATATTATTCACAGACTATATTTTGACCGGAAGGGGATGCATCGAAGATAATCTGCAAAGCACTTGGTCCTGGAGCTAGATTTGTGTGGTGCTTCATCATGAGTATATGCAAACATTGGTACTTCGCGCACATAGTAAAAAGAATATGCCTTTCTCAGAAAAAATTTATCATGTGATCGATCATAGAGTAAACACGCTCTCTCTCTCTCTCTCTCTCTCTCTCTCTCTCTCTCTCTCTCTCTCTCTCAGATGGTCACCTTTCCAAGACCACCAGGAAATTTCCTCGGTGACTGAGACAAAAACAGAAATAAACAACGAAAAGTTTCCTCATAAAGAAGAAACTGGAACGATCGGGTGAGATAACCGATTAAAACCAGAAATGGTTAGGTCCTTACAGAAGATTGCAAGTCGCTTAAAACGTGTAAGTCGCTATAAAAATAGAAGTCCCAAACAATCTCGAATTGGGAGGAGATTATGTTTTCGCCACTGTTTGTCTGCCTGTCTGTTTGTGAACAACTTCCTGACTACAACTATACTCACAGAGTAGTGAAACTTTCAGGGATTAATTGTTATGTTGAGACATGGAAGGGATTCAATTTTAAAAGCTCTAGGTCAAAGGTCAAGTTCAAGGTCGACCGAATTACCCACAACATTAACCCAAAGTTTGCACATGGTTGTCAAAAACACTTCAAATACGCCTACGGTCTAAATTGATTCTGGGAAATCTAAGCTGGTATCGAGAAATAAGCTACCGTAGTGGAGGTCTGCATTCTGTGTGCTTTTATAATTAACTATGTATGGCCTACAGAAATTTAAAGCGTCATGTCAACATGAGTTTTTATTTCCACGTTGAGTAGTTCTTATCTATTTGCAAGAGGAAACTAACAACTTTCTTGTTTCCCAAGTGCTTCGATAATATGGATTTGACAATCACCGACCAATGTGAAATGTGAAATGCTGAATACATTGGAATACATACGATAAAATGACTGAAGGTCCTGTAGAGAGTAGGGTTCCCCTGCCGTATAGGACCAGAAAAACATCCATGAAAGAAAGAAAATGCTTGCCCGCTTGCATAACGTGAATTTGATGAAGAATAACACGATTCGATAGGAAAAAAAGTTTATCACTTCGAGTGATGATACAAATGGAATAATTCATGGCTATGAAAACTCGGGGATTTTCGTTCACCTTAGGGATTTAGGGCACCAGATTAACTGGAGTGAGTCGTCTTTGCTTTTTAAGAGTACCTGTCCATACAGAAGGAAAATCCTGGAATCAGCCATCATAAATCAATCAAACACAATGAACCTATCTGGCGGCTAATGGAAAGCTGACACAGTGGACAATACTCTTCTCAACCCTATCATTAAGAAGATAACCCACGGAGACCGACCACCATATATGCATCAGAGGTCAAGACTTCCTCCGAGCGACTCAACAATAAGAAGACGCACCTGGATGTAATTAAATTTGGCTAATCCTTCCTGCAATATTAACAGCTATAGAAAAATTGAACACACCCTTTGGTTTCGTATATAAACCGTCACTCTTCAATGTATTCCTCATTTTTACTTTACACCCTGAAGAGGGTCGAAGTTTAATGACCGAAATATAGTGATTTATTTATATTTCCTGTGATTTTTTTATGGGCCTTTTTGAAAAAAACATGTTAAACTGTTCGATTACAATTATAAGTAAGATATATATATATATATATATATATATATATATATATATATATATATATATATATATATATATATATAT
>NC_090736.1:19446967-19456967 GCF_036898095.1 Palaemon carinicauda | reverse complement strand
CTACATTATTTTTTATATTTGAATATGAAATGGTGCCAATTAAAGGAGTGAGGATATTCACAAGGTACTTATATAATTTATATGCTGCTGAACCTACAGAACTAATTATTGGTGTAGCTGGATAATTTGGCTTATGAGTTTTAATAGTTCCATACATATATGGCAATGTTGGTGATATTGTACAAACCTTTTTTATCAGATCTTCATTCACTTTTAGTAACTCTTTCACTTTTTTGTTGTAATTAGTATTCACAAACTCAATTGGATTTTTTCTTAATTCCATGTATGTGTTTTCATCACTCAAGAGGTTTTCCATTTTTTCTATATAATCATTTTTATTCAAGATTACCAGTGCTCCAGATTTATCGGCTTTTGTCAGATTAATATTTCTATCTTGCTTTAATTTGGCATTGCTCTCTGGAATCTTTTTGGGCAATTTGGAACCACTGGTTTTTCATATTGCTGTCTATAATACCCTTAATCATATTTACGTCTTCTACAGAAATATCACTGAATTTTTCCAGGTTACACACTCCATTTGTAATTTCTACACTATTCACTGCACTTCATGACATCGAGAAATTTAAACCGTATCCCAAGGCACACTTCACATACTTATCTAAAATTTTATTTGACAGATTAACCACAAATTCTGGATTAACGTTTGCAGTCCACAGGCTACTATCTATCAATGCATTGAGGTTCTTGTCATGCTTTTGTTTGAGTTTTCTATACACTTTTTCATTCATTTCTTCATAGCAGAAACCTCGAAGTGGATCTTTCTAATCCGTTGGTATTGAGGCCTCAAAATGTCTCCTTTTTCTTGTTAGGTCTTCAAACGCTCTTCGATTTTCAATTTTCATGGAATTTATATGGTTTTCTAATATACTTCTCTGTATATCACCAAATGGTTGATCTTCTATTTCCAATAGGGATTTTGTTATCATGCATTTTGGAATGACTTGTTCCTCCCAGCATTCACGAAGAAACCGCAGGTGTTCTTTAGTAGTATGGGCGCGTGTGAGGGCGTCTGTAAATTCTCTAATAATGTATACCAAGATAGGGAAAGTCGTACAGAAAGTCTGGAAGGAGTATGTGGTATCCATTTATGCGTAAAAATCACAGGAAAACGTGATGTTCAGATGCAGAAGAACCACAGGGAAAATGAAAATACGAAATATATGATTAAGTCCTGACTAGTTTCGTGATACTTCTTTAGAGGAATGATTTATTGATATATATATATATATATATATATATATATATATATATATATATATATATATATATACATATATATATATATATATTTATATATATATATATATATATATATATATATATATATATATAAATATATATATATATATATATATATATATATATATATATATATATATATATATATATATACCGGAATCCAGACATAGATGATTCTATATTCGATTGTCTTCTTACCATTATGGCTAAGATACAAGAAGATGATAGAAAGGCTTCTTTTGTCTTTGTTGGTGATTTTAATGCTCACCATAGGGAGTGGTTAAGTTCTATCTCTCCCACCGATCGCATTGGCTTAAGAGCTTTAGACTTTGCCTCTGAATCAGGCTGTGAACAAATCATAAATGAAGCTACTCACAGGTCTGGTAATTGCTTGGACCTCGTATACACTGACTCCCCTGGCGTTATAACTAGAACTAGTAAGGTTGGTTCTCCAGTCGGGACATCTGATCATGCCTTGATTTCATTATTAGTGAAGACTGAGCAGCCTGTCCCTGATATATCATATTCTTGTAAAATTTATATGAAATCCCAAGCAGACTGGAATGGGATTTTACATGATCTTTTGTGCTTGAATTGGTCACAATTATATAATAGGTTAGATCCTGTTATCCCTTTGAATGGGAATCTAGTCAACATAATTGATAGGCGTATCCCTTCTCGTGTGATAAGGTACCGAGTGAAGGACAAACCGTGGTTCAATGATGATTGTAGACGTGCTTATTTGGAGAAACAGGAGGCCTATCATCTTTGGAAGGGTACCAGATCAGATTTGACCTGGAACAACTATACGCAGCTTCGAGCTTTTGCTCAGAGAGTTTATGCCTCAACTGGAAAGGAGTACAATTTAACCATAAAAGAAACACTTTCTGGTACAACTCAGGAACATAAATGGTGGTCTACCCTTAAAGCTGCACTCTTTGGTGTAGATGCAACAGTTCCTCCTTTACTTAAACCAGATGGCTCATTCACTCACTGTCCAAAGGAAAAGGCAACCCTTTTGGTTGATGTTTTTGACAGTAAACAGAGTAATGAAAAACTTGAACTTCCTCATTCCTGTTTTCCTGAGGCTAAACTAACTAGTTTAGCTTTTCGATCTCGTGAGATTAAAGCTCTGTTGGTGGACCTTGATGCTTATGGAGGTGTAGACCCAAATGGTATTTTTCCTTTGTTTTTTATAAAGACAGCAGATTTCTTAGCTCCAAAGTTATCTGTTATTTTGCGCAAGTTAGCAAGAAGAGAAGCTTTTAGCACTAGTTGGAGAATTGGTAATGTTACTCCTCTATGTAAATGTGTTTATGGTAGCTTAAGTCCCACTGATTACCGCCCAATTTCCATAACTCCCATATTATCTAAAGTTTTTGAATGTCTTCTGGCAAAACGTCTTAATAGGTTTGCTGAAGGTAATCATCTACTCCCTAGTTTGCAATTTGGTTTTCGTAAAGGCCTTGGAGCATGTGATGCCCTTCTTACAACCTCCAATGCTGTACAGAAATCCCTTGATTGTGGTCGGGAAGTTAGTATGATTGGCCTTAATTTTAGTGCTGCCTTTGGCCGTGTTAGTCATGAGGCCCTTGTTTTCAAACTGAAACAGTTGGGAGTGGGTGGGTCGTTTCTTAGCATTATTATTGATTTTTTAAGTAATAGATCTCAAAGAGTTGTGGTTGATGGGCACCATAGTGATTATAGGAATGTGATATCCGGTGTTCCACAGGGTAGTGTTCTTGGTCCATTACTTTTCATACTATATACACATGACATGTGGTTTGGCCTAGAAAACAAGTTTGTTGCATATGCAGATGATGCTACTCTCTTTGCATTAATTCCATCCCCTGAATGTAGATCTAGGGTTGGTGAATCCCTTAATAGAGATTTAGCTAGAATTAGTGCATGGTGCAAATTATGGGGTATGAAGTTGAATCCTAACAAAATTCAAAGTATGATTGTAAGTAGGTCAAGGACGGTGGCTCCTCAACATCCGGATCTCAGTATTGATAATGTTTCTTTAAATATGTATGACTCTTTCAAAATTTTAGGTGTGATTCTCGACAGTAAATTTACTTTTGAAAAACATATAAGGTCTGTGTCTTCTTCAATTGTACAATAAATAGGCTTATTGAGAAAGTCTTTCAAGTTTTTCGGTGATCAATCTATTCTGAAGAAGTGTTTTAATTCTTTCATTCTACCTTGTTTTGAGTATTGTTCTCCTGTCTGGTCTTCAGCTGCTGATTCTCATCTTAATTTGTTGGACAGAAACTTACGGTCTATTAAATTTCTCATTCCTGATCTATATATTAATCTCTGGCACCGTCGTTCAATTAGTTCATTATGCATGTTGCATAAGATTTTTCATAACTCTGACCATCCTTTACATTCAGATCTCCCTGGACAATTCTGTCCTGTTCGTAATACTAGGCTGGCAGTTAATTCTAATAGCCAGGCCTTCTCCATCACGAGGCTCAATACTACGCAGTACTCTAGAAGTTTTATTCCAGCTGTTACCAAGTTGTGGAATGATCTTCCTAATCGGGTGGTTGAATCGGTAGAACTTCATAAGTTCAAAGTTGGAGCAAATGCTTTTTTGTTGACCAGGCGGACATGAGTCTGTTTATAGTTTATTTATGACATATTTGTTTTTGGTGTTGTTAATAGTTTATATATGACATGTCTGTTTTGACGTTGTTACTTATTTTCGAATGATTTATTGTTAATTTGTTCTCTTCATTTATTTATTTCCTCATTTCCTTTCCTCACTGGGCTATTTTTCCCTGTTGGAGCCCCTGGGCTTATAGCATCTTGCTTTTCCAACTAGGGTTGTAGCTTGGATAGTAATAATATATATATATATATATATATATATATATATATATATATATATACATATATATATATTTATATATATATATATATATATATATATATATATATATATATATATATATATATATATTTATGTATGTATATATAAACATATATATATATATATATATATATATATATATATATATATATATATATATATATATATATATATATATATATATATATATACTTTATGTATAAATATAAATATATATATATATATATATATATATATATATATATATATATATATATATATATATATATATATATATACACACTTGTGTATACAAGAACAACAAATGCAGCCGTTTGTAGTCTACTAGAAACGGCTGTTTACATAACAGTTTAAAATCCCTGAAAGTTTCATTACTTTTCAATTAAAATTGTGGCCGTATGGTTGATGACCAGAATTTGGCCTTTTGCTTCACCTTGGCCTCGGACTTGACCTTGATCTACGACCTTAACGTGTATCAATTTGCTTGGATTTTCTTACACTCAAATATGAATGAAGTTTGAAGTCTCTGTGACAATGGTGTCCAAACATATGGCCGATTATTTGAATTGGACATTTTGCTTGACCGTGACCTTGACCTTTAATCTTGACCTTCCAAAATTTGATCTTTTCCAGCTTTTAAATAACAGTTAATCCTTGTAAGTTTCATGACTTAACAATTAATACTGTGACCAGGAAACTATTCACAAACAAGCACAGACACAATCAGGGGTAAAACATAACCTCCTTCCAACTTCGTTTGCTGAGGTAATAAGCGATTCCGGGTCTGGTCGGTGTTTAGATGAGATTAATATTCAATTCGTAGTTATAAAACCTATATCTAAATTTGATGAGATAGAAAGGTACAAATGATATCAAGTACCTTTGGCGTCATCTAATTTCAGCTGCCCTTTATATACCTGTTTTTAGACCACTATCCACTATACCTTTCACATGATATTTTATAATAATATTTTCACGGCAAGAGGCTTCATTTGAAATCTCTGTTATAATTGAAGGGGTTTTCTTCTCCGTCTTTCTGTCTGTCTGTCTCCAACACCCCTTCTTTATCTGTCTGTATCTCCAACACCCCTTCTCTGTCTGTCTGTCTGTCTGTTTGTCTCCAGCGCTTTTTTCTGTCTATCTGTCTCCAACACCCGTTCTCTCTGTTGGTATTTCTCCAACACCCCTTCTTTTCTGTCTGTCTGTCAACAACACCCCTTCTTTGTCTGTCTATCTGTCTCCAACCACCCTTTTCTGTCTGTCTGTCTGTCTCCAACACCCTTTCTCTGTCTCTGTCTGTCTCCAACAGCCCTTCTCTGTCTGTCTGTCTCTCTGTCTCCAGCCCCCCTTCTCTGTCTGTCTGTCTCTAGCCCAATTTCACCGTCTGTCTCCAACAACCCTTCTCTGTCTGTCTGTCTTCCTGTCTCCATCACCACTTCGCTATCTGTCTGTCTGTCTCTAGCCCCATTTCACTGTCTGTCTCCAACAACCCTTCTCTGTCTGTCTGTCTGTCTCCATCACCCCTTCTATGTGTCTGTTTGTTTCCAACACCACTTCTCTGTCTGTCTGTCTTACTTCCTGTCTGTCTCCAATACCCCTTCACTATCTGTCTGTCTGTTTCCAGCACCTCTTCTCTGTCTGTCTGTCTCTAGCCCCATTTCAGTGTCTGTCTCCAACAACCCTTCTCTGTCTGTCTGTCTGCCTGTCTCCAACACCCCTTCACTATCTGTCTGTCTGTTTCCAGCACCCCCTTGTCTGTCTGTCTGTTTCTAGCCCCATTTCACTGTCTGTCTCCAACAACCCTTCTCTGTCTGTCTGTCTGTCTCCAGCACCACTTCTCTGTCTGTCTGTTTCCAACACCACTTCTTTGTCTGTCTGTCTGTCTTACTGTCTGTCTGTCTCCAATACTCGTCTCCTGTCTGCCTTCCTGCGCTTTTGACCGACAGATTCATCTGGCGTCGCTGCAACCACAATTTGTTCAATAGCCGTTGGTCTCTCCCGAGTGTTTGCTCGTAAAATCAATTTCCATTCGGTGGAATATAAAGAAAACAGATTCAGAGGATCGTATGAAATATTGTCATGATTTATCCCCAAACTGTTTCGACAGGAATAAGAATATCACACTAATACACCGCCATGACTGACGAACAGAAACCTCTTTTAGAAATGAATCAATCTCTGTATAGATTTGTACTTCAAAATGCCATCAAATGTTTTAAATTTTAAGCCTATACGAAAAGATTCATTTGCGTACAGTAGGAATCTCTGTTAATATAGAATCACATAAATAGTGACACGACACGCGTGACCCGTAAGGGTATCAAAGATCATTACAATCGGCGTCACATAGGACATAACGACACGACAGGAACAGAAAACACGTGTGGTCACGTGTCGCCCTAAAGTGAGCTTGTTCACTTTTCGTGCCGCGTGTCCGGCAAAACTGTTTTCCCTCAGCACTTTTCATTTACTGGAATAGTAAAATTTCATATTGATTTAAAAAAATCCATCCTGATTAACCTGCTCTTCCTTTTTTAAGAAGTATAAAATTTGAATAGGCCTATACTTTATGGAAGCTCTATTGACTTTAATTCCCCATTAGTCTTGTATGACATTTTAAATTATCAGATTTTCTTTTTTTATATTTCATTAGTTAGCAGACCTTTTTTTTTTTTTATTAAATTTTCCTTTTCTATTCCTCAATAGAAACTGCGCATGGCAGCAACAGATATATCCTTTGCTTATTCAATAAAACTAATGGAACATCAGTGTCAATTGGCAAACAAGAGCCCGTGTTTACCCCTATCTGACAGGATGACATTTGGCGTGAGATGTCTCGCATTCCAGTGTTTCTGCGACTCGTTTCGCCTCACTTCCTTTGTGATTCCGGTCTCAAGAAACGGGGAAATAAATTAATTTTCTTCTCACTGACCGGCAATGTTTCTTACGCCAATATGGGTGAGAGACACCAATAATTCAAATGAATAAAAGTAAACAGATTAATAAATTAAGTAAATTAACATGTAAGTATGTTAATGTGAGTATTCTGTACATGTGTTAGCATAGGTTTACCATATTAACAGCAACACCCATAAGAAGAGAAATCCTTTTGCGACAGTTTCTTTTTTTGATCATTGAATCCGGGAATTCGTATTTTGATGCTGTATTGAATACAGAAAATTTCGAAGCAATAGCACAGAATCAGGGTATTTAGAAACACCATCTAAAGATGTTGCCAAATATATTAGACAGACCCTGAATGTTAGAAGTAAAAGTATGCAAGTTGTGCTGTCTGCGTAGGCGGTAACTAATGACACGGAATTTTCTGCAGATTGCAGCGCTTTGCATCTGACTTCTAGTAGTGTGCCCACAATCGCCGTGTTGTGGAGAGAGCAACGAGAAACCTGAAACCTAGAATCTGCGTGACTGAAGAATCTGGGGATTGTAATCCCGATTTACGAGTTTGAGGGAAATATAGGATAGGAGTAATAGAAGGATTGTTATTAGAATGGAATCACCTACAATCACTGGTGAGCCGAATCTCTGTCCGAAAATAACCATAATTAATAATCTATAGAACTGTATATTGACGATTTCAAATAGAAGTGTAATTCTTGTTGTAAAAACCACTGAATTGGGAAAGGAACCTCTACACAAGATGTCTTAGGAGAGAGGGAAATTTGGTACTAGATCATTACATAAGATTTTTAATTTGACTCCATAATGATAACATATGGAGCATTGATATTGGGTAAATCAACCTTCGAATGGTTACAAAATTATTATAAAAAATGTGTGTTTATCTGTAGTAAAAAAGTAGCCTAGTGAGGAAAGGGAATAAGTGAATAGCAAGGAAACTTTAAGTAATGAATAAAGAATATGGAATCTTTTAAAATTAGTAACACCAATAAATTAGATCACTCATATATAAACTATAAAACGAAACTCATTTTAACCTGCTCAACAGAAAAGCATTTACAAAGAGTTTGTGATTTTTCGTCTTGTTCTATTTTCTTTTTCAAGTTTTTTAAGTCTATATGAGAGATATCTATTTTAATTTTGTTACAGTTCTTGAAATATTTAATTTTAATTGTTCTTTTCTTCTAATTTAGTTTATTTATTTCCTTTTTCCCTTTCCTCACTGGGCTATATTTCCCTATTGGAGCCTTTGGTCTTATAGCATCTTGCTTATCCAACTACGGTTGTAGATTAGTTAATAATAATAACAAGGAAATAAATAAACTATATTAGAAGAAATGAGCAATTAATATTATATATTCTAAGAGCTGTACCAAAATCTCTTCTATATAAACTGTAAAAACTTAAAAAAAAAAATTATAAAAATAAAAGACGAAGAATCACCAAATCTTTGTGCATGCTTTTCTGTTGAGCAGGTTAAATAAGTTTCTGGTTATGGATCATTTTCCCTTTGCCTACACATACACCGAATAGTCTGACCTATTCTTTACAGCTTCTCCACTGTCCTCATTCATCTGACAACACTGATATTACTAAAAAAAAAAAATTCTTCAACCAAGGGGTTACTGCACTGTAATTGTTCGGTGGCCACTTTCCTCTTGGTAAGGGTAGAAGAGACTCTTTAGCGATGGTAAGCAGCTCTTCACCAAATTCAAACCATTGTTCTCTAGTCTTGGGCAGTGCCATAGCCTCTGTACCATGGTCTTCCACTACCTTAGGTTAAGGTTCTCTTGCTTGAGGGTACACTCGGGAACGCTATTCTATCTTATATCTCTTCCTCTTGCTTTGTTAAAATTCTTATAGTTTATATACCAAATATTTATTTTAATGTTGTTACTGTTCTTAAGATATTTTTGTTTTCCTAGTTTCATTTCCTTACAGTGCTATTTTCCCTGTTGGAGCCCCTGGGCTTATAGCATCCGGCTTTTTCAACTGGTGTTGTATCTGCGCAAGTAATAATAATAATAATAATAATAATAATAATAATAATAATAATAATAATAATAATAATAATAATAATAATAATAATAATAATAATAATAATAATAATAATAATAATCATTATTATTATTATTGTTATTATTATTATTATTATTATTATCATTATTACTTGCTGAGCTACAAGTAAGCCTTATGAGGGTGAAGGCCGGAATATTAGGATTAACTACTGCTGATTAACACAAGATCATCCTCTGTCAAAAGCTTCATTAATGAATTTGGTCATAATCAGTAAAAATTAATTAGCTTTTTCTAAATATCACTTTGATGACTTTCCGATTGTGGGTGATTCAGCAGATTCTGGTGATAATTGGGAGTGATCTTTAGTGTAGTTGGCAATTGGCTTCTATCACTAATCAATTAAAATTAACCTTCATTATATCATAACAAATGAAGTATGGAGATCAGTAGCTGATAAGGCTTTAGTGTGAACGTGGAAAGGTGCCACGGTTCTGAGTTCAATTCACCAAAAATCACATTTTCAATAATAGAGTAAAAAGAGTTTCCTCGTTTGTTGCGAGAGAGAGAGAGAGAGAGAGAGAGAGAGAGAGAGAGAGAGAGAGAGAGAGAGAGAGAGAGAATTAGAATTAAGAAATTAAACTTGACATGTTAGCTAAGACAATAACTTTTCTTTGGTATCCCCAATACCTCGTCTCTCTCTCTCTCTCTCTCCTCTCTCTCTCTCTCTCTCTCTCTCTCTCTCTCTCTCTCTCTCTTCGGGAACCTTCCTTGGGGGCTATTCAGTAATTCCGTTAATTCGTTTCGTATCTCCTTTTCATTGCCGGTTGCCAGAATGACGTGAGTCTCTGCAATGAGCTGCAACATCCATCGCTCATGCAACATTGAAGCAGTGTTCGTTTTCAGAGTTGATTGATTGATTGATTT
>NC_090736.1:19436967-19441967 GCF_036898095.1 Palaemon carinicauda | reverse complement strand
TAAACCTATGCTAACACATGTACAGAATACTCACATTAACATACTTACATGTTAATTTACTTAATTTATTAATCTGTTTACTTTTATTCATTTGAATTATTGGTGTCTCTCACCCATATTGGCGTAAGAAACATTGCCGGTCAGTGAGAAGAAAATTAATTTATTTCCCCGTTTCTTGAGACCGGAATCACAAAGGAAGTGAGGCGAAACGAGTCGCAGAAACACTGGAATGCGAGACATCTCACGCCAAATGTCATCCTGTCAGATAGGGGTAAACACGGGCTCTTGTTTGCCAATTGACACTGATGTTCCATTAGTTTTATTGAATAAGCAAAGGATATATCTGTTGCTGCCATGCGCAGTTTCTATTGAGGAATAGAAAAGGAAAATTTAATAAAAAAAAAAAAAGGTCTGCTAACTAATGAAATATAAAAAAAGAAAATCTGATAATTTAAAATGTCATACAAGACTAATGGGGAATTAAAGTCAATAGAGCTTCCATAAAGTATAGGCCTATTCAAATTTTATACTTCTTAAAAAAGGAAGAGCAGGTTAATCAGGATGGATTTTTTTAAATCAATATGAAATTTTACTATTCCAGTAAATGAAAAGTGCTGAGGGAAAACAGTTTTGCCGGACACGCGGCACGAAAAGTGAACAAGCTCACTTTAGGGCGACACGTGACCACACGTGTTTTCTGTTCCTGTCGTGTCGTTATGTCCTATGTGACGCCGATTGTAATGATCTTTGATACCCTTACGGGTCACGCGTGTCGTGTCACTATTTATGTGATTCTATATTAACAGAGATTCCTACTGTACGCAAATGAATCTTTTCGTATAGGCTTAAAATTTAAAACATTTGATGGCATTTTGAAGTACAAATCTATACAGAGATTGATTCATTTCTAAAAGAGGTTTCTGTTCGTCAGTCATGGCGGTGTATTAGTGTGATATTCTTATTCCTGTCGAAACAGTTTGGGGATAAATCATGACAATATTTCATACGATCCTCTGAATCTGTTTTCTTTATATTCCACCGAATGGAAATTGATTTTACGAGCAAACACTCGGGAGAGACCAACGGCTATTGAACAAATTGTGGTTGCAGCGACGCCAGATGAATCTGTCGGTCAAAAGCGCAGGAAGGCAGACAGGAGACGAGTATTGGAGACAGACAGACAGTAAGACAGACAGACAGACAGTAAGACAGACAGACAGACAAAGAAGTGGTGTTGGAAACAGACAGACAGAGAAGTGGTGCTGGAGACAGACAGACAGACAGAGAAGGGTTGTTGGAGACAGACAGTGAAATGGGGCTAGAAACAGACAGACAGACAAGGGGTGCTGGAAACAGACAGACAGATAGTGAAGGGGGGTTGGAGACAGGCAGACAGACAGACAGAGAAGGGTTGTTGGAGACAGACACTGAAATGGGGCTAGAGACAGACAGACAGAGAAGAGGTGCTGGAAACAGACAGACAGATAGTGAAGGGGTATTGGAGACAGACAGGAAGTAAGACAGACAGACAGAGAAGTGGTGTTGGAAACAAACAGACACATAGAAGGGGTGATGGAGACAGACAGACAGACAGAGAAGGGTTGTTGGAGACAGACAGTGAAATGGGGCTAGAGACAGACAGACAGATAGCGAAGTGGTGTTGGAGACAGGAAGACAGACAGACAGAGAAGGGTTGTTGGAGACAGACGGTGAAATTGGGCTAGAGACAGACAGACAGAGAAGGGGGGCTGGAGACAGAGAGACAGACAGACAGAGAAGGGCTGTTGGAGACAGACAGAGACAGAGAAAGGGTGTTGGAGACAGACAGACAGACAGAGAAGGGTGGTTGGAGACAGATAGACAGACAAAGAAGGGGTGTTGTTGACAGACAGACAGAAAAGAAGGGGTGTTGGAGAAATACCAACAGAGAGAACGGGTGTTGGAGACAGATAGACAGAAAAAAGCGCTGGAGACAAACAGACAGACAGACAGACAGAGAAGGGGTGTTGGAGATACAGACAGATAAAGAAGGGGTGTTGGAGACAGACAGACAGAAAGACGGAGAAGAAAACCCCTTCAATTATAACAGAGATTTCAAATGAAGCCTCTTGCCGTGAAAATATTATTATAAAATATCATGTGAAAGGTATAGTGGATAGTGGTCTAAAAACAGGTATATAAAGGGCAGCTGAAATTAGATGACGCCAAAGGTACTTGATATCATTTGTACCTTTCTATCTCATCAAATTTAGATATAGGTTTTATAACTACGAATTGAATATTAATCTCATCTAAACACCGACCAGACCCGGAATCGCTTATTACCTCAGCAAACGAAGTTGGAAGGAGGTTATGTTTTACCCCTGATTGTGTCTGTGCTTGTTTGTGAATAGTTTCCTGGTCACAGTATTAATTGTTAAGTCATGAAACTTACAAGGATTAACTGTTATTTAAAAGCTGGAAAAGATCAAATTTTGGAAGGTCAAGATTAAAGGTCAAGGTCACGGTCAAGCAAAATGTCCAATTCAAATAATCGGCCATATGTTTGGACACCATTGTCACAGAGACTTCAAACTTCATTCATATTTGAGTGTAAGAAAATCCAAGCAAATTGATACACGTTAAGGTCGTAGATCAAGGTCAAGTCCGAGGCCAAGGTGAAGCAAAAGGCCAAATTCTGGTCATCAACCATACGGCCACAATTTTAATTGAAAAGTAATGAAACTTTCAGGGATTTTAAACTATTATGTAAACAGCCGTTTCTAGTAGACTACAAACGGCTGCATTTGTTGTTCTTGTATACACAAGTGTGTATATATATATATATATATATATATATATATATATATATATATATATATATATATATATATATATATGCTAAAGTCCACTATTTTTTTTTTTTTTTTTTTTGCCCTCTCTCCTAAGTTTTACTCTCTATCTAAGAGCACACAAATATTTTGTTTGCATTCGCTTACTTTCTTTTGGTATGCTTGAATATTCAACCCTCTTTGACTTCTATTATTCGTTTATATATTGCAAAAGACAAAACCATACTCTCTTTACATATTCTGCTCCATTCTTTGTTTTGCTACCAACAAAAGATCAATTTTATTGAATATGATTTTTCTAGATAATTTCTGTTGAAAATAAAGCTGAATAATAACAGTAGCTTAGGTGTGTTGGGAAAGAAACTATTTTTACCCACTTTCAAATTATCGTGAGGACTCACTGGGGGCAAAGGGATGGTGTTTGCGTTGGGGTGGTTAAATGGAGAAGGGGGGTGGGGGGGGGGGGGGGGTCAGAGTCAAGACAGATACGACTCTGGGTAGGGACATCTTTTCCTCAGCACAGTTTTAAAAATAGTTTTCAAATGTCCTGTACTGAATCAGTCGGCAACAGGAAAGGTGTTCCAGTTGCAATGGAAAAAGTTGAAAAATTATTTTCTTCATAACAATAAAATTATAAGTCTCTGGGATATTATATATATATATATATATATATATATATATATATATATATATATATATATATATATATATATATATATATATATATATATATATATTATATATATTATATATACATATATATATATATATATATATATATATATATATATATATTATATATATTATATATACATATATATATATGCATATATATATATATATATATATATATATATATATATATATATATATATATATATATATATTATTTATATATATATATATATATATATATATATATATATATATATATATATACATATATATATATATATGTATATATATATGTGTGTGTGTGTGTGTATATGCAGAAGAACCGCAGGGAAGATGAAAATACGAAATATATAATTAAGTCCTGACTAGTTTCGTGATACTTCTTCAGAGGACTGATTTATTGAGAGAGGTTTCTTTACATTCTACCCGCCACCAGAAATGACCCTTTTTGGCAGGTGTCTAATGAGGTTGGGGCTCCGCCCTGTTAAGTTAATACCTGACCTCAGCCCAGGTAGCTGGTAAGGGAGTGTCATTGTTCTCTAATTCTCTATATGTATGTTCATGCGTTTACTTTCCCTATAAAATGAAAAGAAACCTCTCTCAATAAATCATTCCTCTAAAGAAGTATCACGAAACTAGTCAGGACTTAATCATATATTTCGTATTTTCATTTTCCCTGTGGTTCTTCTGCATCTGAACATCATGTTTTCCTGTGATTTTTACGCATAAATGGATACCACATACTCCTTCCAGACTTTCTGTACGACTTTCCCTATCTTGGTATACATTATTAGAGAATTTACGGACGCCCTCACACGCGCCCATACTACTAAAGAACACCTGCGGTTTCTTCGTGAATGCTGGGATGAACAAGTCATTCCAAAATGCATGATAACAAAATCCCTATTGGAAATAGAAGATCAACCATTTGGTGATATACAGGGAAGTATATTAGAAAAGCATATAAATTCCATGAAAATTGAAAATCGAAGAGCGTTTGAAGACCTAACAAGAAAAAGGAGACATTTTGAGGCCTCAATACCAACGGATTGGAAAGATCCACTTCGAGGTTTCTGCTATGAAGAAATGAATGAAAAAGTGTATAGAAAACTCAAACAAAAGCATGACAAGAACCTCAATGCATTGATAGATAGTAGCCTGTGGACTGCAAACGTTAATCCAGAATTTGTGGTTAATCTGTCAAATAAAATTTTAGATAAGAATGTGAAGTGTGCCTTGGGATACGGTTTAAATTTCTCGATGTCATGAAGTGCAGTGAATAGTGTAGAAATTACAAATGGAGTGTGTAACCTGGAAAATTCAGTGATATTTCTGTAGAAGACGTAAATATGATTAAGGGTATTATAGACAGCAATATGAAAAACCAGTGGTTCCAAATTGCCCAAAAAGATTCCAGAGAGCAATGCCAAATTAAAGCAAGATAGAAATATTAATCTGACAAAAGCCGATAAATCTGGAGCACTGGTAATCTTG
>NC_090736.1:19415463-19430463 GCF_036898095.1 Palaemon carinicauda | reverse complement strand
TGTACGTCTATGTGTGTATATTTGCCTAATAATAACATATAATTTAATAGAGTATCAGAATCTATTTTTGCAAATTTACTTAAAATTTCCAAATCTAAGTTACTGGCCTGGGCCCAGGCGCCCCACCCCCCTTAGTCTCATTTAATGATCTGTAAAAGTATGAGAGCTAATAGAATTATGGGATGCATGAAGACAATACAAGGAGACCTCATTTCCCCTCATTATTTACGACATGAGAAACCACTGGTTCATTCCCACACTAAAGTTCAATATTGTTGTACAATTTTGGTAAAAGTTTCATTGTTCATTGTAGAAATAATGAACCTTCTGTTGAATAACGCAGAGGACTTCTCAGAACTTTCTTTCATCATTCAATATTTTAGAGACCAATCGCAGTGACGAAGAATGAAAGCTCTATATATATTGTTTATAACTTCAACTATACTCGTATATACATATATGAACATTTTTAAGCACACAAACAGAAACACACACACACACATACACACACACACACACACACACACATATATATATATATATATATATATATATATATATATATATATATATATATATATATATATATACATACATATATATATATATATATATATATATATATATATATATATATATATATATATATATATGCAAATATCACCCATGAATGGCATTTAAAACCGAATTCTATCTTGGGAATATATATCCACTTGGAATTCATTTTATGATAACATCTTCTGGCCGGGTGGAGACTCGAACCCCCAATTGTTCTGCTGGAAATCATGACTGCAGAGACTCTACCGACTGAGCTATCAGTCGGTAGAGTCTCTGCAGGCATGATTTCCAGCCAAACAAGTGGTGGTTCGAATCTCCACCCGGCCAGAAGCTGTTACCATAAAAGGAATTCCAAGTGGATATATATTCCCAAGATAGAATTCGGTATTAATTGCCATTCGTGGGTGATATTTACATTGATTGAAATCACGTGTGCTTGTAATATATATTCATACATACATACACACACACACACACACACACATATATATATATATATAAATATATATATATATATATATATATATATATATATATATATATATATATATATATATATATATATATATATATATATATATATATATATATATATATATATATATATATGTGTGTGTGTGTGTGTGTATGTTGCACTTATATATGATGAAATTATTAAAATTAAATATACATTATACATATATATGTATATATATATATATATATATATATATATATATATATATATATATATATATATATACATATATATATTCATATAAGCCATATATATTTTTGATACATTAATGTCTGGAGTCTCTTAACGACCTCGGGATCAGAGCCCCAGGCGAAATCACACAAAGACAAGAGCTTGGCTCCGGCCGGGAATCGAGCCCTGGTCGGCAAGCTTGTATAGACAGTGACTAAGCCACTTGGCCACGAAGAAAGATAAAAGTCAATGAAAATTCTTCTGTACTTATACCTGTCGAATTCAGGTATTTTGTACTTAGAATTGAAATCAACCCATCTTCACCATCGTAGCTAATTGGTAGTTTGTTACTTGGCATTCAATTAATGATAAATTTTGCACATTTTTACGTGTTTTTCATATTCAAATAAGCCATATATATTTTTGATACATTAATGTCTGGATTCTCTTAACTACCTCGGGATCAGAGCCCCAGGCGAAATCACACAAAGCCAAGTGGCTTATTCACTGTCTATACAAGCTTGCCGACCAGGGTTCGATTCCCGGCCGGAGCCAAGCTCTTGTCTCTGTGTGATTTCGCCTGGGGCTCTGATCCCGAGGTCGTTAAGAGAATCCAGTAATTAATGTATCAAAAATATATATGGCTTTTTTGAATATGAAAAACACGTAAAAATGTGCAAAATTTATCATTAATTGAATGCCAAGTAACAAACTACCAATTAGCTACGATGGTGAAGATGGGTTGATTTCAATTCTAAGTACAAAATACCTGAATTCGACCCGTATAAGTACAGAAGAATTGTCATTGACTTTTATCTTTCTTCGGGGCCAAGTGGCTTAGTCACTGTCTATACAAACTTGCCGACCAGGGTTCGATTCCTGGCCGGAGCCAAGCTCTTGTCTTTGTGTTATTTCGCCTGGGGCTCTGATCCCGAGGTCGTTAAGAGAATCCAGACATTAATGTATCAAAAATATATATGGCTTATTTGAATATGAAAAAAACGTAAAAATGTGCAAAATTTATCATTAATTGAATGCCAAGTAACAAACTACCAATTAGCTACGATGGTGAAGATGGGTTGATTTCAATTCTAAGTACAAAATACCTGAATTCGACAGGTATAAGTACAGAAGAATTGTCATTGACTTTTATCTTTCTTCGTGGCCAAGAGGCTTAGTCACTGTCTATACAAGCTTGCCGACCAGGGTTCGATTCCCGGCCGGAGCCAAGCTCTTGTCTTTGTGTGATTTCGCCTGGGGCTCTGATCCCGAGGTCGTTAAGAGAATCCAGACATTAATGTATCAAAAATATATATGGCTTATTTGAATATGAAAAACACGTAAAAATGTGCAAAATTCATCATTAATTGAATGCCAAGTAACAAACTACCAATTAGCTACGATGGTGAAGATGGGTTGATTTCAATTCTAAGTACAAAATACCTGAATTCGACAGGTATAAGTACAGAAGAATTGTCATTGACTTTTATCTTTCTTCGGTGCCAAGTGGAATAGTCACTGTCTATACAAGCTTGCCGACCAGGGTTCGATTCCCGGCCGGAGCCAAGCTCTTGTCTTTGTGTGATTTCGCCTGGGTCTCTGATCCCGAGGTCGTTTAGAGAATCCAGACATTAATGTATCAAAAATATATATGGCTTATTTGAATATGAAAAACACGTAAAAATGTGCAAAATTTATCATTAATTGAATGCCAAGTAACAAATTACCAATTAACTACGATGGTGAAGATGGGTTGATTTCAATTCTAAGTACAAAATACCTGAATTCGACAGGTATAAGTACAGAAGAATTGTCATTGACTTTTATCTTTCTTCGTGGCCAAGTGGCTTAGTCACTGTCCATACAAGCTCGCGGACCAGGGTTCGATTCTCGGCCGGAGCCAAGCTCTTGTCTTTGTGTGATTTCGCCTGGGGCTCTGATCCCGAGGTCGTTAAGAGAATCCAGACATTAATGTATCAAAAATATAGGCTATATGGCTTATATGAATATGAAAAACACGTGAAAATGTGCAAAATTTATCATTAATTGAATGCCAAGTAACAAACTACCAATTAGCTACGATGGTGAAGATGGGTTGATTTCAATTCTAAGTACAAAATACCTGAATTCGACAGGTATAAGTACAGAAGAATTGTCATTGGCTTTTATCTTTCTTCGTGGCCAAGTGGCTTAGTCACTGTCTATACAAGCTTGCCGACCAGGGTTCGATTCCCGGCTGGAGCCAAGCTCTTGTCTTTGTGTGATTTCGCCTGGGGCTCTGATCCCGAGGTCGTTAAGAGAATCCAGACATTAATGTATCAAAAATATATATGGCTTATTTGAATATGAAAAATACGTAAAAATGTGCAAAATTTATCATCAATTTAATGCCAAGTAACAAACTACCAATTAGCTACGATGGTGAAGATGGGTTGATTTCAATTCTAAGTAGAAAATACCTGAATTTGACAGGTATAAGTACAGAAGAATTGTCATTGACTTTTATCTTTCTTCGGGGCCAAGTGGCTTAGTCACTGTCTATACAAGCTTGCCGACCAGGGTTCGATTCCCGGCCGGCGCCAAGCTCTTTTCTTTGTGTGATTTCGCCTGGGGCTCTGATCCTGAGGTCGTTAAGAGAATCCAGACATTAATGTATCGAAAATATATATGGCTTATTTGAATATGAAAAACACGTAAAAATGTGCAAAATTTATCATTAATTGAATGCCAAGTAACAAACTACCAATTAGCTACGATGGTGAAGATGGGTTGATTTCAATTCTAAGTACAGAATACCTGAATTCGACAGGTATAAGTACAGAAGAATTGTCATTGACTTTTATCTTTCTTCGTGGCCAAGTGGCTTAGTCACTGTCTATACAAGCTTGCCGACCAGGGTTCGTATTCCCGGCCGGAGCCAAGCTCTTGTCTTTGTGTGATTTCGCCTGGGGCTCTGATCCTGAGGTCGTTAAGAGAATCCAGACATTAATGTATCAAAAATATATATGGCTTGTTTGAATATGAAAAACACGTAAAAATTTGCAAAATTTATCATATATATATATATATATATATATAATATATATATATATATATATATATATATATATATATATATATATATATGTATATATATATATATATATTATATATATATTATATATTATATATATATATATATATATATATATATATATATATATATATATATATATATATATATATATATATATATATATATAAATGTATATGTGTGTATATATATATATATATATATATATATATATATATATATATATATATATATATATATATATATATATATATATAATGTATAAGTGTATATATATGTATATATATATATATATATATATATATATATATATATATATATATATATATATATATATATATATATATATATATATATATATATATATATATTCTCATTACATCTTCTAAAGGATATAAAAATTAATCTTCTTGAAGTATGTGTATACTTTTTCACCAACGATTTAAGTGATATATGTGATTGGAACTCTTACGTATATGACCAAAGATATATTGAGTCGTGATAAATTAGTTCTATGAAAATATATGTTAGTTATCCTACATCAGCTGAATATCTATCTACGAGTATGAGGTAATATAGCTATCTATTTATTGCTATGGACATTAAGCCCTTTGTTCCAAGAGAATAATGGGTGCAATATTCTTGATTACACAATCAATAGTAAACCCCTAATTGAAGAAGTTACGAATCAATAGATCCTTTAAATACTGTATCATATAGAGGACTCATCAGCATCATATCAAGCCACCTGTACAAAAAAATCATGATTTATTTTCATCTTGCATTCGCATGGACACCAGATCAAGTCCCGCCTCGGCCCTTCAGTTTAAGCTGTTTTCTAGGGAGGTTACTGTTGTGGTTGGGCAACGCAGGGGAGGCTTCGGATAAAATTGGGAACTGAAACCTGGGGTCTTTAATCTTTTTCTTCTAATAACTTTCTTACACCATTCATTTCTACCAGCCTAGGTTTTCCCTTATACTATCTTCCATTCTCTCTACATGACCAAATCATCTCAAGAGACTCTGTTCCTTCTTTTCGCTTACGATAATCTTTAGCCACTTCTACGCATGTCAAGTTCTCTCTATTTTTTCAATCTTTATCGGTCACGTATACTACATTTACTATCAAATCCGATAGCTTGAACACTTTCTTTCATAAGCATTGCTATTTCACACTTAATACACCATTATGGTGGCTCATTCAATTAAAACTGACTGTCACCACAGCACCTCACCATTAGGAGGTGCCAATGGTTTGAGATATCAGTACGTCAAATCCTAAACCATAAGAGTAGCGTATGGAGAGGCCAGTAAACCCATTGGTGGGATCAATATGACCCAAATGGGAAATGTCAGTTACGTATGTAAGGCGATTCAATTTATCAAGGACTGTGGCAGCAGGAAGCGTTACGTCCTGGGTATTGCTATCCAAGCAAGTGCCAATGGTTTCGAAACAAATGCTCAATGTGCCATGGCACAGGAATGATTTTAAACGTTGTGATCTGCAGAAGTGAAAAACTCTTTTAAATGGTATATGAACCTCCTCTCCTCAGGTCAAAGGTCAATGGCAGTCATAGGTTTTCACACCTGAGGAAATCTTGTTGGAGCCCCTGGCCTTATAGCATCCTGCTTTTCCAACAAGCGTTGTAGCTTAGCCTAGCAAGCTACAACAACAACAACAAAAATAAAAATAATAATAATAATAATAATAATAATAATAATAATAATAATAATAATAATAATAATAATAACAAAACAACAGAAACAACAACCACAATAATAATAATAATAATATTAATAATAATAATAATAATAATAATAATAATAATAATAATAATAATAATAACAAAAGGAATAAAGTATTTTAGACCATCGGCTTGAAGTTTGAACTTCAAAAGTTCAAACTTGCAGCAAATATTTTTATGTTGAACAGGCTTACCTAATTATTTTTATAGTTTATATATGAAATATCTGTTTTGGTGTTGTTCACGTTTTTACAACATTTTCTATTAATGGTTCATTATTTCTCATATCGTTTATCTATTTCCTTTCCTCACTGGGCTATTTTTACATATTGGAGTCATGGGTCTTATGGCAGCTTGCTTTTCCAACTAAGGCTGTAGCTTTAGCTAGTAAAAATAATAATAATAATAATAATGATAATAATAATAATAATAATAATAATAATAATAATAATAATATAATAATAATAATAATAATAATAATAATTATAATAATGATGTGAAGATTACCAAATGGCTGGAGGTGTGAGGTTTGCAGTCCGTTGAAGAGGAATGACAAAATATGGTATAAACTATTTAAAACTAATTTGTAGTTTTTGGAGATTTTCATTGATGGATAGAAAGAGCCGAAGTTGACAAATTTTCTATGAATATATGGAGATAAGGATTTAAAAACACACAAACATATATATACATATATATATATATATATATATATATATATATATATATATATATATATATATATATATATATATATGGATATACATATATATATATATATATATATATATATATATATATATATATATATATATATATATATATATATATATATAAATATGTATATATATATATATATATATATATATATATATATATATATATATATATATATATATATATATATATATATATATATATATATATATATATAAATATATATATATATATATATATATATATATATATATATATATATATATATATATATATATATATATATATATATATATATATATATATATATAAATTATATATATATGAATATATGGAGATCAGGATTTATAAACACAAAAACATATATATATATATATATATATATATATATATATATATATATATATATATATATATATATATATATATATATATATATATATATTTTTGGGCTCAAGCGATGTCGTCCTGATGGAAGTTCCTATAGGGTAGCTTCCTAGGGTATATTACAATACGGCGATATTCCCAGAGAATTTACCTTAAGGTACCAGAATTCTAACTCCTGGAGCGAGTATCCCTCGTGAAAGGGATATCGCGACATATCAGAGGACGTATTCTAGACACGCCACATGGCAATCTACATCCTGGACAGAGATTTCGTCTCGTAGGAGGTGATTGGCGAGATACGAATTCGGGAAAGAAAAAGGGGAGCCGCTCCCAAGGCTTCCCTATCCTCCGATTCGTATGCGTGCCTGGCGCCAATCCTGGCGCCATCTGTATTCCTTTTTCTCGCATATCTTGGATTTATTCTACTTTTCATGGCTTCTCCGTCTTCGTCGGCCTCTGATAAGTTGAGTATAGTGTCTTTTATGTATAAATATAGGCTCTTGGTAAAATTTTGAGTGATTAATAGGATTAATCTTTGATACAAGAGCCGTAGCCTACCAGAGGCGTCTTGGACGCTGTCGCTCGCTAGGTATAAATTAGTTAGTCAGAGCGACATTCCTGGTTGTTTTGCTTTAATAAATTTTAGCTATTTAGCATTACATAGGATTTCCTTTCGTGCTTAGTATTATTTGGCGAAGTATTCGCCATTCTGGCCTACGCTAGGCCATGTAGCCTAGTCGTTTGGTCCTAGTACTTCATGCATGATTATGGTTTTTCCGAGTGTAATTAAAATTTTATTGAAGCTTTAGGCTATATTTTATACATTTTAGACTGTGTGGAATATTTCCAAGATAGTATACGAGTGAGTTTCGGTGATTTAGGTAATCGATTCTCTTGGTGCCTAGGCTAGTTGCTTATGGAGCCTTAGTATACTTTATCATACTCCCCGGTTGCTTTCTTTTCTTCGGAGAAGGTATGCAATCCCTTTCCCTCTGTTTAAGCCTTGGGCTTATCCCTAAGTGGTTTTTTCCGAATTTATTTTCGATAAAACTATACTAGGGTGTTACTGTACCTTCCTGTTCCTGTAGTTATGGTTCAAGAGGGACAGAACAACAGAGTTTTTTAGTCTGAGTCTGTGTTGTCTGGCTTGGGGCTGAGTCCCCCTCGCTGACCTAACACAGACAAAGGGAGCTTAGCTCCCTTAGGTCACTACCGAAGGTTTCTGTGGATATGATTCCTTCTTTTGTGATCTACCAGACTAGTCCTTGTTGCTGTTCTCGGGGGAGGATAAGTTCTTTCCTTGGGAGTAGCAACGCCTTCCTTGCTTTGGTGCTCTGGGAGCTGGCAAGTATTGCTGGCCTTCCCCCTTAGATCTCCCTTAGGCTAAGATAAGTTTCTTGGCTGCGGGTGATCTGTCACTAAAGCATGGTTGGCAGGACCCTCTTGTCCCTTCCCCCTCTTTCTTCGTAATGGCCGAGCCATTACTGTACTGTACGTCGTTCTACATCTGGACCTAGTATAGGTTAGGATGTGGAATTGACTCAGCCCCTTGCCGGCCGGCAGAGCTGCTGGCCGGCAAGGGTCTTATGTTTTCGAGTGCTGCCCGGACCTCTCTTGGTCCCTCATCCATGCCTGCCGGCAGAGCCAGACGGCATTGGTCAGGAAGCCTGAATTAGTTTCTCCCCTTCCTTATATGCACTCTTTCGGTTGCCGGGCTTGGAGGTTGTGTACACTCTTATCCCGGCATCCATTCTATTTTTCTTCTAGTGCTGTACCTGACTCGGCTGCCAGCCTCATAGGCCGGCAGCCGGGCAGGTGTAGTCCTCTGGTTCTTTTGCTGCCGGCTGGCATCGGTCTTGTACCTTTGCCGGCCGGCTTATGTCAGCCCTTGTCTGCCGGTCACCAAGAGTGTGGCCGGCAGCTGGGTACTACCTTGTGTAGTTGCTGGCCGGCAGCCATTGCCGGCCAACATTGGCTGTTACCGGCCGGCAGTTGCTGCCGACCGGCACAGGCATTTGAACCAGAGTGCTGCCGCCCTATAGCTGTTAAGTAGTATACTTTAAAGCTAGTTGTGGTGTGTGCCGGCCGGCAAAGGCAGGCCGGCACACATCCCCCTATACTGTACTAGTATTCATCAGTATAACATATACAGTAAGAAGAAAACTATGGTAAGGGTTTTGGTACAGCACTGTGTCTTCTAACACTATTGTGTTTTCTTGCACATCCCTTTGCTGTTGCCCTACAGATAGAAAGCTGAGTTCTTTCCTGTCTATTATCCAGGATTTTAAAATCATTGCTTAGGTGTGAGCTCCACCTGTTTCCTCTGGAAACCTTGCATTGGTTACTCTAGAAGAGATAAACCATTTTGATTTTATTATCTGGAAGGCTGCAACAATGGGTTGTGAGGGAAACACAAGTGTGTGTCTTTCCTTTCTGAATTGTTATGCTATACTATGCATATCCAGTGATACATAGTTCACTTGATACTCATGGAAATTTCTTCTCTTTACAGAAGGACACTCCGAAGTGGGGAAGTGCTTTCTGCAACGTCAGCAGCAAGAACCTCTGCGGACATGAGTTTTGTAGGAGACACGCAGCATACGCTGTCTCCAAGGATGATCTCCGGTATTGGGACCCTCAGGTATGTACTGTGCGCACTAACCTGATTACTGAGACCTTTAATTCCCCTAGGACAGAGGAATCAAGGGATATAGCTAGGAAGAAGCTTCGTACCTGGGTAAGGGGCTTCCAAAAGAACACTTCTGGCCCTTATCTTCCAAGTGAGAAGATGAGGGCGTATCTTTTCCCTAAGGCATCAGCTGATGCAGTGATTCCCCAGCCTCAAGAGGAGATCCCCTAAGTTCAGATCCAGGTGGATGCTGAAGTCGCGGTTGCGATGCAAGACATCCAGTTAGATGACAGGATGTCTGATGTGGACGGGTGTCAGGAGGAAGACCTCCTGGCAGAAGCCCAGGATGAAGTTCAAGCCCCAGACGTTGTAGAGGTAGACGTCGTCGAGGTGTCGGCTACTCCGGCTCAGATTCCGGAGCCTATTCCCTCTACATCGGCCGGTCTCCCAGTAGAGCTGGGACAGGCCCTCTCTTCTATTGTTGGAATGATCCAACAAATGCAGAAGGAGAATCCGGAGAAGGCGGCTGCAATGGAACTGCGAATGCAGTGCCTTGCAGAATCACATGGGCCCCAGAAAAAGCTCAAGGTGAAAGACCTTCCCTTGTGCTCAGATGCTAACCCATGGAGGTATGCTGAGCACATGCCGATGACGACTGGAAAGATCGTCATCTCGGATAAGCTGGGCTCAGTTCCCCTGGAGGAGGTGGAATTCTGGCCCAGCAAGGCATCATATCCGGACTGTTATGTCCGGCTGAGGAAGGAACCAGCTTCAAAGGAGGAGACAGCCGAAGGAGGTCATAGTGATGGACTATGCTAAGGCTCAAGCTCTACTTTCATCCTCGATGAAAGAGAGGGGCTTCTCTAACTCAAAGGTAGCCGCATTGAATAAGAAGCTCCCTTCCTTTGTGTCCTCGCCTACTAGAGCCTTCCCCTTTTTACAGAAAGGGTTTCTGGCTGTACTAAAAGGAGTCGAGGCCGGCAAGTCTTGCCCCTCCCTAGAGGAGTGTAAACCCTTGTCGCTGGCCCTGCCTATGGACCACAAAGACTGGAAGGACGTCCATCTTACGTTCTCAGTTGGAAAGTTGGAGGCTGATATTGCCGGACGTCAGTTCGGCAAGGACCTCCCTAAGCTGTCTGACTTTCTTTTGCGAAGTAAGTTCGATACAAAAGAAAGACTGACTGCTTCAATGTCTCTTCAGACTACTCTCGAGACGATGGCAAGTGACCCCAAGGTCCATGAAATGTTCATGGTAGTGGCCAAGTCTCATCTGGCCACAGTGACGAAGGACCTTTATGGCTTCGTCAAGGCAAGGAGAGCTTTTCCCTACCGACTTGGTCAAAGAAGTTGTTGATAAGGCCGCCTTGGAGAATAGAAACCTTCTCCAGAAGTGGGGCCTGGCTGTCAAAAAAAAGTCTTCCCCGGATGAGGGTCCTCAACCAAAGAGGAAGACTATGAGGACTAGGCTACCGTCTTGGCCAGCCAAGCCTCTTAGACAGCAACAGCAACTGCAATTGCCATTGCCCCCAGTGCCCCAGATCGTGGCACAAACCCCGACCACTTTTCAGTGGGTACCCCAGGCCGTGTCGACACAGTCCACGGCATTCACCCCAGCGTTCGAAGGGCAGTCTACTTCCTTTCGAGCAAAGCCTAGAGGAGCAGCCAGAGGCTCGTCTAGACGCCCCTCAAGGGGAAGGGGATTCAGGGGTGGTCGTGGTCAGGAAGGCAAGACCTCAGGACGGCAGTCCAAGTGAGGTGATACCGGTAGGAGGGAGACTTCTGAAATTTCGGGATCGGTGGACCTTCGATCCCTGGGCCCACAGCCTACTCAAGAATGGACTGGGCGGGAGCTGGTACAGCACTCCACCCCCGTGCCTTCGGTTTTTCCAACACTCCACCCCCGTTATGGAGGAGTACGTTCAAGAACTGTTGGAGAAAAAAGGTGATCCGAAGGGTGAAGCCCATCAATTTCTAAGGGAGGCTGTTTTGTGTTCCCAAGAAAGACCCGGAAAAGCTCAGAGTCATTCTGGACTTGTCGCCACTCAACAAGTTCATAGTGAATTGCAAATTCAAAATGCTAACACTGCAACACATAAGGACCTTACTGCCCAAGAGGGCATATTCCGTCTCTATAGACTTGTCAGACGCCTATTGGCACATTCCAATTAGCCATCGACTCTCCCCCTACCTAGGGTTCAGGCTACAACGAAGACTATAGGATTTTTACGAAGCTTGCGAGCGTAGCTCTCAAACAATTACGCCTAAAGGGAATTCAGGTAGTAGGCTACCTGGACGACTGGTTGGTGTGGGCAGCATCCGAGACAGAATGCTTGCAAGCTTCCAGTCAAGTGATCCAGTTCCTAGAGTACCTAGGCTTCAAGATCAACAGAAAAAGTCTCGACTTTCTCCATCTCAAAAGTTCCAGTGGCTGGGAATCCACTGGGACCTTTTGTCACACCGTTTCTCCACCCCGGCGAAGAAAAGGAAGGAGATAGCGGGTTCTGTCAAGAGACTTCTAGATTCCGAAAGGATATCAAGACGCGAGCAGGAGAGGGTACTGCGCTCTCTCCAGTTTGCTTCGGTGACAGACCCAGTGCTAAGAGCACAGCTAAAGGATACAATCGGAGTTTGGAGAAGTTATGCATCAAACGCGCGAAGAGATCTGAGAAGACCAGCCGCTTCGCCTAAGTACTCTTCTCAAGCCTTGGTCCCAAGCCAGACATCTAAAGAAGTCGGTTCTTCTTCAGCCACCTCCCCCGTCAGTGACGATTCACTCAGACACCTCGAAGGAGGGATGGGGAGGTCACTCTCATCGGAAAAAAGTCCAGGGGACTTGATCCAAGCTATTCAAGACCTTTCACATAAAACTTTCTAGAAGCTAGGGCAGTGCTCCTTACCTTAAAGAAAGTCTCCCCGCGTCATTCGATCCACATAAGGTTGGTGATAGACAGCGAGGTAGTTGTGAGATACTTGAATCGACAAGGATCGAGGTCACCACCTCTCAACCAGGTAATGTTGGCCATCTTCCGATTGGAGGAAAAGAAGAAGTGGTACCTGTCGGCAGTTCACCTTCAAGGAGTCCGCAATGTGACAGCGGACGCTCTATCCAGGTTCACACCGATAGAGTCGGAATGGTCCTTAGACGCAGGATCATTCTCCTTCATTCTGAATCAGTCCCAGAACTGCAGATAGACCTCTTTGCGACGAAAGACAACAAGAAGTTGCCCCTGTACGTGCCCCGTACGAGGACCCCTTAGCGGAAGCAGTGGACGCGATGTCCCTCGACTGGAACAGATGGTCCAAGATTTATCTGTTCCCTCCTCACAACCTTCTGTTGAGGGTCCTCAACAAACTGAGATCCTTCAAGTGGCCGAACAGCGTGTGGTTCCTCCTGGCATTGGAACTGTAGCTGAAGTTTGTACCACTACCAGATCCAGTTCTGACCCAGCGAGTCCAGAAGTCAACTGTCTGCGCTTCATTACAGAAAACCCGGACCCTGCAGCTCATGATTTTCTCTCCCTAGCGGTGAGAAAGCGTTTCGGGATTTCGAAAGCCAGTATAGACTTCCTTGAGGAATATAAGTGCAAATCTACTAGAAGGCAATATGAGTCATCTTGGAGAAAATGGGTGGCCTTTTGTCAAGGCGAAGAATCCGCAGGAGATCTTGACAGACTTCTGCTTATCTTTCTTCTCCACCTCCATGGTCAAGGATTGGCAGCGAACACGATTTCAGCGTGTAAGTCTGCTTTGACAAGACCCATTCTATATGCCTACCAGGTCGACCTAGGTAACGAGATCTTTAATAAAGTCCCGAAAGCCTGTGCTAGGCTCAGACCTTCAGCACCTCCAAAGCCCATTTCATGGTCTTTAGACAAGTTCTTCATTTCGCTTCTCTGTTGAGCAATGAAGAGTGTGCGTTAAAGGATTTGACACAAAAAGTTATTTTCCTATTTTGCACTCGCGTCCGGGGCCAGGGTTAGTGAGATTGTAGCCTCTCGAGAGAGGCAGGTCGTGTTCAGTTCCTGGATGGGGGAGAACTGAACCTGTTTCCGGATCCTACGTTTCTCGCCAAGAATGAGTTACCCACCAACAGGTGGGGTCCCTGGAGAATCTGCCCTCTGAAAGAAGATGCATCTCTATGTCCAGTAGAATGCCTAAAGGTCTATCTTCATAGAACTTCAGACTTCAAGGGTGGTCAACTATTCAGGGGAGAAACATCAGGCTCAAATTTATCTCTGAATCAACTCAGAGCGAAAATCACATATTTTATTTGCAGAGCGGATCCTGACAATACACCCGCAGGTCACGATCCGAGGAAAGTTGCCTCATCCTTAAATTTCTTTAATTGTATGGATTTTGAACATCTCCGTTCATACACTGGCTGGAAGTCTTCCAGAGTGTTCTTTCGCCACTATGCGAAGCAAGTAGAGGAACTAAAAGAGATCTGTGGTAGCAGTGGGTCGCGGTGTTAACCCTACTGTTTAACTCTGCGAGGAACAGTGGTCTTAATTGGGACGATTAATTCCAGGGTGAGTGTGTAGTTACATACTGTACTACAAACTAAGTGAGGGCACTGTGTTGCCCATGCAGACTGTTCCATTTCCGAAGGTGAACCTAGCATAAGTGCAGACATGTGTGTCGAGCGTTTCTAACGCTAATGTCATTGATTTGTAATACAGGCTTTTATGACTTTGATACCTCGGTATCTTAAAGTGGCATCTAATGTTTTTCTTTCAGACAAACAAGCTCTGTTTACTATCATACTTATGCTTAAAGTTTTGGGTTATCCTCTTCTTATGTATATATATATATATATATATATATATATATATATATATATATATATATATATATATATATATATATATATATATATATATATATATATATATATATATATAATTGTGGTTAACCTGTCTATTTATTGCCTGTCAATAATCTGGTTCTTGAGAACCTTGCGTCTCCTTCACCTGTGTCAATTTATTGGTATAATTGAGCATTCATTCTATGTACCTTATCTGGGATATTTCTAATAGAATTGTTCCTTTATGCAAGCTATGTTGCATTGGTTTTCCTCCTATGCAGATATAAAACCTTTGTCCAATACAAGTATTGTGCGGAGAACTGGTCGATATTTCATATTGACGCAGTGGTTCTTTACAACTATGCTTTACTTAATATAGGGCGAGACCACTATATTAGC
>NC_090736.1:19405463-19410463 GCF_036898095.1 Palaemon carinicauda | reverse complement strand
TTATTTATGTTTTTTATAACTCGCTAATACAACAGAAAATAAAGAATATTTCTAAAGCTACAACATGAGAAAGGACACCTGGTAAAAGTAGGGTACCATAACAAAGAAAAGAGAAACTAATTATTTGGTGAAAATGGATAGCCCTAATGAATTCGATCCAACTGAATTAGAATTTAAGCAAGGACACGCTAGCTCAGTGCTCTCTGATCAAACGTACAGGGACACACACACACACACACACACACATATATATATATATATATATATATATATATATATATATATATATATATATATATATATATATATATATATATATATATATATATGTATGTATGTGTGTGTGCATGTGTGTGTGAATTCTATACAAGTTACATCTAAAATATAAATCACCGAAAACTTTTGGAATGAGATATAACTCCCTCAGCAGGTGGGTGGTATAACACTTCAACCATTTGTGCGCTTTAATTTCTAACAAATTAAAGCTGAACGAATAAGAAACACCTGTTGCGTCGTTGTATAATACAAAACAAACATCGAGTAGCCGTCAATAGTATCATTAAACCCAACGGTAAAAAAATAAACAATTACTTAAGGTCCAAAGAATATTCTTTAGACCTTTATATCAATTCTATTGAATCATATATAATTTCTTGCAGGCAGCACCGTCATACCTGTCAAGCTACCTCTTCTTACATCTGCCCTTAGGCTCCTACGACTTTCTCATAGGATATTTCCTTTTTTTCAGGATGTCAGCTCTAAAATCCTATCTATTTAAAGGTCGCTCATGAATGCCCGAGGCAAGTGACAGCGTTAATGACCTAGCAGGACAATATCTTAAAGACTGACTATATATCCATTTGACCAGGGCCCAAGGCAGCCCCTTCACCTGAGCTAGGACCAGGGAGGGCCAGGCAATGACTGTTGATGACTCAGCAGGTAGACCTATAGGCTTCTTCCAAACACCCAATATTTAGCTCATAGGGATAGTAAACTTAAAGACACGACAAGGAACTATCCTGTCCAGAACGCCAGGTAGGGACGTTTCCAATAGGCCACCAACACTGTATCTGATTTTCCTAAATTATGGTCTTTCTTCAATTAAGAGACAGGTTTGTCGTTCCGTTGGGGGTTAAGCTTCAATTCTCTTCTTTTCTAAGCCTTTACATCTACTTGTATTGGTTAGAACTGGTAATTTGATTAGTAATTGGTTTTCAAAAACTGGATCTTTACATCTGAGGTTCATTGCTTTCCCAGTAAATAAATAAGAAATAATTTCTAATGAAAATGTTCATTGTTTGTGATTAAAAGACCATTAGGATTACAAATGAACAAAAGTGTTTGTGTGTAGGTGTGCATATATATATATTGTTAGGTTGTTTGACTGTGAAACAACCTAGTTTCAATTTTTTTTAACTGCCCTCTTTATTTTTGTTAAGGTGGGAGACTTGTTTACTTTGGTGACGTTGTGGGTAACAAGAATTAGTCAGGTTTGGGAAGCCAGAGGGACCGTTTCTCGGGATGCAGTCGAGAAAGAGCAGCAGACCCAGCTTTGGAGTATCTCTTAGTTGGTGGTGACTTGTCCTCAACTTAGTCCTCGAGGTCGAGATGGTTTGGAAGAGTTATTCTTCGGTGGCAGCAAAGTGGCTGTCGTATCGACACTGTCGTGGTAGTTCCCGCAGTGTTCGATGGACGTCCTCGAGGATCAGGGATTGTTTATGAATGTTTGTATGTTGGAGGAACCAGTGTAATAATGAGAAGATTCTTTTATTAACTTTTCATTGCTGCTGTTTACGGTGTTTTTGTTATTGAATTCTGTTAATTGTTTATCATTAACTTTAACTTTGAGTTGACTGTATTTGAAACTTTGAATTTTAATCTGAATTTGTGGTAACGATCCTTTATGTCTCTGTGCTTCCCAATACCTGTACTCATTGTAATTATTGTATATACTTGTAATTATTGTATAATTGTTGTATAATAAACTAGGTTAAGATACTTAAGTGTTTTCTGTTTTACCCACCCCTTTGGTTGTTGCAGTCCATTGGTTCATTCCAGTCCCAATTCTTTTAGTATTTTTAAAGAACCTGTTGAACCATTAAGGCGGTTCATAACATATGTATGTATGTATGTATGTATGTATGTATGTTGCTTCTTTATCAATAATTCGTCTTCGCCCATTTGTCTTAAATTATTTTCTCACAGATTTCTTACCATTTTATTTTATGTACAATAATTCTATTTCTGAGACGATTCTCTATTAGCCTTGTCCTATTTTCATAATTGTAAATTTTTACAACTTCTACAAGGACAACATGAACACTACTACTACTACTACTACTACTACTACTACTACTACTACTACTACTACTGCTAATAATAATAATAATAATAATAATAATAATAATAATAATAATAATAATAGTATATAAATTCACTTTCAATTTCGCCGAAATAATTATAAGGTTATTTCGACAACGCTCGTCTATGATTCAGAAATTCCTCTTCGTTATAATTGAATGTTGATCATAGAAATTAAAATATTATCTATAAGTTTGGATACTTATCTGAATAAAAAAATATTGAGAATTAATAATATTGCTCATAATGCAATTAATTTTTATAGAGAGAAATTTCTAATGATCCACTGAGTTGAATAACCAAGTAGCTTATTATTATTATTTTTATTATTATTATTATTATTATTATTATTATTATTGTACGCAACCTGTTAAAAATTATTATTAAATATTTGGTTATATATGCACACACACGTACAGGGGTATGACTATTTCATCTCACCCCTGCGCTCAGCATGACAGGAAAGATATATATATATATATATATATATATATATATATATATATATATATATATATATATATATATATATATATACATATACATATACATATACATATACATATACATATACATATAGACCCAGACACTTGCCCTATATTATATAGGGGAGATTATTATTATTATTATTATTATTATTATTATTATTATTATTATTATTATTATTATTATTATTATTATTATTATTATTATTATTATTATCATTTTTATTATCGTAATAACACTATCGATGATTTAAGGGAAATTTTGCCATATGCGTTTCCATATCTATACTGTTTAGTATTCGTAGAAAGACTCAAGAATCTTATGCAAAAGTTAATGAAAAACAGAATAACTACTGAGAACATCTACTCCAGATAATGTAAATCTTGGAAAAATATACCTAGAATCTGAACTGTTTTTCTTCAAATGGCCATTGTCTTGAAAAGATGAATAAATTAATGTATATAAAGAGTGAAATACGTTTTTGATTCAGTTTATTTGTAATTGAGATATCCTGGTAAATGAACACATACTTGAGTACTGTATGTCTGATTTTTCTGTAATCAAAATGCTTTATACTTGAGTGCCCTAAGCGGAAGCATGCTCTCTACTTGTTAACATCATCAACAATATCATTATCATTCTTATCAGTTAGAATTTCATAATTTCATAATCCCCGTGGTACTGAAAATTATATCAAGGCATAGGACTCCTTAGTCTACCTCTTGTGCTTAGGCCCATGTTATTTTTATGCTTAGGTTTAAAGATCACTTATGAATGGCAGAAACAAGGGACACTGACAAACCTGTAGCTGGACAATGCCCTAGAGAATGACTACCTATACATATGATCAGCACCCAAGCCCTCCATGCATCCAATTTAGGACTGGGAGGGCCAGGTAATGGCTGTCGATGACTCAGCAGGTAGACTTATAGACTCCCCAAAACCCTACATCCTTCGCTCACAAGGATGGTGAGGTTGCAAACACAAGAAACTGTAAAGCTTTAGTGGGAGTATAACCCCAGTCCGGCAGATCACCAGGCAGTTTTAATCAACGACGGATACCTTAAACACAATCTACTAAAAAACCGGAAAAACAAAAGCCCAAGAAAACTTATTATTAACCTCCCAGCAAGAACACCGTATAGGATAGGATGACATTGTAAAAGTACACCGTATAGGATAGAATGACATCGTCAGTAGTAGCCCGCTGAATGTAAAGAAATTATCATTATGTTAACTGCAATCATAATCATTTCCAAGTATATTTTGCCTTTTATACCTCACTGTAGATATATTTCAGAAGCTTCTCTTTAGTCGAACTACACCGATTTTTATTGTTCTCCATTTTTTCACCTTTTGCGTTATGTATAAATAAAAATGTATCAGTAAATATTACGCTTTTGTTTTATGAAAGTTCAGGCAAGACCAAAACTACAGATTAAAGTTACCTTGAAGCAGCGCCACTGCAAAATATTATTCCAGAGTTTGAAAAACGAATTGACATTTGTCCAAGTTTTATATTTTTCTAACGGTTGTATTCATATATTGCTTTTGTAATATCCTCTTTAACTGAATACGAATTTTGAAATAAGATAACAGTGAAAATTAATTGTTTTATCATTAGATAAATTTAATTCTCTGTACTGTATATTTTTCAAGTTTCCAGAAAATGTGGGTTTTTTCAGAGTATCATTTCATGCTGGAATAATACAGTATTTCAGAATACATATCAGAATATTTTTGAGTTCTGGGAAAATGTGCTTAGTATGAGTTACAACATTAATGTAAATTTATGTTACATCAAAACCAAAAAATAAATAAAGCAACATATGTCACTTATTTTCATATATTTACCACTTTGCTTGACTGAAAAAAAAGAATATGTTATTTTAGTAAAAACATTGGAATTTATAAATGATTCGACATCTGTGCATCAACCTGCAAGGGAATATAGATTGGAAGAGTAGAAAATAATGGATGAAATTAAAACTTGATATCTTAATTTAGAGTAAATATACATAATTTAAAAATTCATAATTATAGGTACGTTGTTATGAAAACAAACACTTCATTTAACCGAATGATCGAAATAACTGTCCATTTTTTAAATATATATTTCATTTAACTGGTCGAGCTTTTAATTCCATTCTTCA
>NC_090736.1:19392963-19397963 GCF_036898095.1 Palaemon carinicauda | reverse complement strand
GCAAAAAGATAAGAGTGAGACAAGAGCGTGCTAGAAATATAAAATGAATGATGAGCGATTGAGAGGTAGTTCCGATAGGCACTGCTGCTACCCCAGGTCGCCTTGATGACCGTTGAGGTAGCGGTGGTAAGGGAGTCAGCATATGAAGCTTCATTTGTGGTGGGAAACAGGGGAGGGTAAACTGTGGCACCCTAGCGACACCCACCAAACTGGGATGAGTCCCTCGTCAGGTAAAAATAAGACATGAGAGGAAAATTTTCAATTTGCGTCTCTTCTTTTATGTCGACTACCTCCCAAAATGGAGGAAAGTGCCATGGTGTATGTATATACATAATGTGTGTGCGTGTCTGTGTGTATGCAGTATTTATCTAAATATGAACAAATAAATTATATATATATATATATATATATATATATATATATATATACATATATATATAAATTTATATATATATGTATATATATATATATATATATATATATATATATATATATATATATATATATATATATATATATATAGATTTATATATATATATATATATATATATATATATATATATATATATATATATATATATATATATGTATATATATATATATATATATATATATATATATATATATATAAAACTTATATACAGTATATATATAGCATGTATATATATATATATATATATATATATATATATATATATATATATATATATATATATATGTGTATATAAATATGAATAAATATACATTTACATATATATATATATATATATATATATATATATATATATATATATATATATATATATATATATATATATATATATATATATAGGAGAGAGAGAGAGAGAGAGAGAGAGAGAGAGAGAGAGAGAGAGAGAGAGAGAGAGAGAGAGAGAGAGAGAGCAATACGATCTGCTTCTAAAACTGGCAATATGGATCCGGATCTAAAACTGGAAATGCAGATCCAGATCTATACTGGCAATATGGACTTGGATATAAAACTGACAATATGGAATATGGATCTGGATCTAAAACTAGCAGTGCAGAATACAGATCAGGGTCTAAAAATGTCAATACAGAATATGGACCCGGATCTAAAACTTATAAACGGATCTGGATCTAAAAATGGCAGTAGCCTACAGATCCATATATAACACTGGCAATACAAATCCTGATCTAAAACTTGCAATACAGTTCCACATCTAAAACTTGTAATAGGGATCTGGATCTAAAGCTGACAAATGGATCCGGATCTAAAACTGATAAATGGATCCAGATCTAAAACTGGTAACACCTGGATCTTAAACTGGCATTGGCCTACAGATCCGGATCTAAAACTGGTAACATCTGGATCTTAAACTGGCAATGGCCTAAATATGGATCCGGATCTAAAACTAACAATGCAGAATCCAGATCTGGATCTAAAATTGTCAATACAGAATATGGATCCGGATCTAAAACTGACAAACGGATCCGGATCTAAAACTGGCAATAGCGTACAAATCCATATCTACAACTGGTAATACAAATCCTGATTTAAAATTTGCAATACAGCTAGAGATCTAAAACTCGTAATAATGATTTGGATCTAAAACTGAAAAATGGATCTGGATCTAAAACTGACAAATGGATCTGGATCTAAAACTGACAAATGGATCTGGATCTAAAACTGGTAATACTCCGATCTTAAACTGGCAATGGCCTACAGATCCGGATCTAAAACTGCAATACAGATCCGGATCTAAAACTTGTAATAAAGAACTGGATTTAAAACTGGCCATCCAGATCTAGAATTTGAAAATGCAGCACTGGTAAGGTTTAGAAACTAGGTCCCTGAGGCTGGATTCAATCTAGATTTGAAACAGGTCATTCCGACACAGATTCCTAACTAGCATATTGAATCTGGATTTTAAACTGGGGATTCTATCCTAGATTCAAAACTGATAATGCGGATATTGATTAAAAACTGGAAGTTCGGTCGATGATTTAAAAGTAATTACTTTAATATTGACTAAAAATTACAATACAGAGAAGTATTTAGAACTAGTAATCCGTACCTGGATTTGAAACTGATGGATTGGATGACATGATAAATTTAGATATAAAACTGCCGATACTAGGCTGAATTTAAACTTGCATTTATATTTAAAACTATTCATTCGGGTCAAAATTTAAAGCTTGTAGTTTAAAGATGGATTAGAACTTTGCCATTTAAATGTAGATTCAAAACGAACATTTTTCACTAAGATTTAAAGAAGTTAATTTCTATTAGAATTTAGAGCTAGGAACTTGAATCTGGATTTAATATCAATTTCACTTCATTTAAAACAGAAAATTTTGATCTAGATTGAAGATTATTTTGGGGTTCTGGGATGAAAAAAAAATACGATTTATTTAAGATAAGCCATTAGGATCAAGATTTAAGAAATGCATTTAGCCTTCAGCTATTAAACTAAAAAACAAAATATCTATATGCTTTATGCAATTCACTAAAATCCTAAAACTGTAAAACCAAAGCTGGACTAAGATATAAGTAACGTTCCTTTAATTAACACAACATGAACTACATAATATCTTCGACTAAAATGTTCAAAGGTTTGGTCGTTATATTTCTATCATTTCAAAAGTAGGAGAAAAAAAGAGAAATGTAACAGGAATTTAGAAATAAATATAAAAAGTTGAGTAATGAAGGAAAGCATTTTAGGCATTTCTCTTGACATCATCTGTGAATAAGACGGACACATAACATTATGGAGTAATTTACTGTTAATAAAAAATGACTGGCATTACTCGGGCAACAGCGCAATAGAAAAATATATGACAAATAGAGGGGCAGCTTATTTCTCGACCTTGACCTTGACCTTTGACCTTAGCATGTATTAATTGGCGTGGATCTTCATACACTCAAAAATGAACGAAGTTTGAAATCTCTGTGACAAGGATTTCCAAACTTATGGGTGTTTACGTGAATACATTTTGCTTGACACTGACCTTGACCTTTGATCTTGGCCTTCCAAAATTTAATCATTTTCAGCTTTATACATAAGAGTTAATTCCTGGAAATTTCATTAGTCTATGATTAAAATTGTGACAAGGACGGTGTTCACTATCAAACACACACACAAACAAACAAACAGGGGGTAAAACATAACCTCCTTCCAACCTCATTGGTGGATGTATATATATACACATAAATAATTTCATATTACTGGTTTAGTAAAACAAATAGTTTAAGGTGCCTTTCGGGAAAAAAATTAATCCCGTAAAGGTAAATATTAGGAATAATTGTAAGACAACAAAAAAATGAAAAAGAAACAAATGAAAACTGACGATTGCAAATATGCAATTTATAAAGAAAAAACCAATGACATTAGCGATTTCAAGGAAAAATAGTAGAGACTTTTCCCTTTTGTTCATTTGTGTCGGTCCTTAGCCCAGATAAAAGGCAAGGTTTGAGCACTGCATTTTAATGTCGTTCATCTTGTAACAATAACAAAGAATCATTAATCAAACAATAAGTATTTACAGTTCTGTTATAGCGCAATCCTGGGGGAACCTTGAATGTAAATGAGAGACCTCAGATACTATAAGAAAACATTTTGAAAGATAATTGATTCATATAAACAAATCGCATTGGATATGTTTAATGAGTGTCTAAATTTTGAAAAAAAAAAAAATAACAAAATTTGATCTCTGAGGGTTGATGTTGAAAAGCAGGCTTGGTGATTTAAATGTGGGCGACTACGGGAAAATAGATATAGATAGATAGACAGATAGTAAATATACATCATATGTGACAGTCACCGACGAGAGAGAGAGAGAGAGAGAGAGAGAGAGAGAGAGAGAGAGAGAGAGAGAGAGAGACGCACTTTTCTGTAATATGACGTTTGACCTTATTGAATAGTGAGGATTTTCATTTAAAAATTGTAATCACTGGAATTATCGTTATAATCTTTTTTTTTTTAAATAGAGTTTAGTACTTGAAACACACTTTTAAATACCTGTATCGGGAAAAAGTATGTGACCATGTCATATTAGAAGCATTAAGACTAAAACTCTAATCAAAATACGATATTGTATCGTGAAATACATAAAATCAGTATATAAATGATTTCAAGTGTTTGTTCTTGAAATACATATCAACTTACAATAAAAGATCACCAAGATGACATAGAGTAAACGCTGGATCTGACCCAAGGAAATATAAACCCATTAAGAAAAAAATTCATATTTTGAAATTCCTATTTTTAGTTAACTATAATCTGAAATGGTATATTTTTTCAAAATTGATATCAAATTCCAATACAAAACTATATCATAATGACGTACTGATTTCTTAATAACACAGCAAAACAGACAAATACAAAATATAAAAAGGCAAATAAGAAAACTTTTGTACTGTGTTCATAAAAGTCGGTTCTTAATGCCCATAGAGTTCTGAAAAGTGACCTTCCAATTACCCCTTGAATAAATAGATCATAATGCCATATCAAAAGTCTGAGAGCGGATGAAATGATATATATATATATATATATATATATATATATATATATATATATATGTATATATATATATATATATATATATATATATATATATATATATATATATATATATATATATATATATATATATATATATATATCGCATAGATTTCAGGATAAGGTTTACCAACTCTGCTGTTAAAATTTTTTTTTCTTATAAACTTAAATGGTTCACGAGGAGCGGATCAGCGTTAAACCAATAATTAGGATGCGTTTTTTTACTTTTTTTATTTTTTATTCTATCTTAACTAACGGGAGTCAGGTAAATTAGTTTCTGAACCAAATTACCTAGCAGCTATTTTGCATAATTTTTAATCTTAATAAAGATTAATTTTTCTTATTTTTTTTTTAATAGTTGATAATATCCTCGCTATTGGCTGGAGTTAATGAGTTGCCATGTGTGCAATTTGTTTCAAGAAAACAGAGAGAGAGAGAGAGAGAGAGAGAGAGAGGTAA
>NC_090736.1:19375463-19385463 GCF_036898095.1 Palaemon carinicauda | reverse complement strand
ATCCATGGTCGCGGTGTACCAGTACTGATATCATAGAGGAGGGTGGTGTTGCAGGATGTTCTACATGCTTGATACTCTGGATCCTGTCGTTGGGCTTCAGCCAAGGCATAATTCAATCCCAGTTGAACGGCGACCAACGTGTTTCTTGACAGGGCATCAGCAATTGGATTCATTTTCCCAGGGACGTGTTGAAGGGTGCAATTGTATTCAGATATGGCGCAGAGATGTCGGCATTGATGGGCGGACCAGGCGTCAGACTGTCAAGTGAAGGCATGTGGTCTGTGCGAATGACGAAGGGTGTACCTTCTAAGAAATGGCAAAAGTGACGGACAGTCAAGTGCACCGCCAGCAATTTGCAATCAAGGAGAGAATAACCCGATTCTGCCTTGGAAAGTTTTCTGCTGAAGAAGGCCAATGGGCAGGGTGAGCCGTTGACCACCTGTTTGAGTACTGCACCAATAAAGACGTCACTGGTATCGGTGGAGAGAAGGAGAGGGGCATGTGGGACGGGAAAATTGAGAGCAGCAGAAGTTGATAGGACATTCTTTTCGTTGCAGAGGGCCACTTCTTGAAGGGGACCCCACTTCAGGTCTTTTGGCTTGCCCTTGAGGTATGCGTAGAGGGGAGAAAGACTGGCGGCAATGGCTGTCAGAAAACGGTGATAATAGTTGATTATGCCCAAGAATTCCTGCCGTGCTATGATGGTCAAGGGCGTGAGGAAGTTCTGAATGGCTGCTACCTTCTCAGAGAAGGGATGGACTCCTTCAGGAGTAATGCGATGCCCTAAGAACGACATTTCGTTGGCTCCAAAGGTACACTTGTCGTACCGGACTACAACGCCATTTTGTTGCAGGCGATCGAGCACGATGCGCAGGTGACGGAGGTGTTCCTCTTTGGAGGAGGAGAACACAAGTATGTCGTCCACGTAACATACACAAAAGGGGAGGTCCCCTAAGACGCCATCCATGAGACGTTGAAAAGTGGCCTCAGCATTACGAAGACCAAAACAGGAGTAAATCAAGGTTTATGTATCGAAGGGAGTGGTGATGGTGGTCTTGGGGATGTCTTCTAGGTTCATAGGCACCTGATAATACTCCTTCAGGAGGTCGAGCGTGGAAAAAAACCTTCGCTTTGTGCAGGTAGGAGGTCATGTCGGCTATGTTTGGGAGGGGGTAGTGATCCGGATCTGTTTGCATGTTCAGGCGCCCGTAATCCACACACAGACGGAGGGAGCCTTCTTTCTTCAGGACTGTTTGGCGGCTGCCAATCGATCCAGTGCCAAACATCTGAATTTGCCGAAGACTGGGGGTCCCATCATCTTGATATGGTGACAAATACTATGTTTGGCAGGAGCAGTGTGCCTTTGGCAAAGTTCTGGATGGAAAACTTCCGGGTATGATGTGAGGAGGTTTGCGTAGGCATCTGTGGGTGCGCTGATGTGGGTAGCGAGGTTGGAGGGGGTAGATTGAAGAGGTGTCGACAAGTACGAGTCTGCGTTGACCAATTGTCAGTGGGCGACATCGACCAGAAGGTGGAAATGAGAGAGGAAATCTGCACTGATGATTAGCAATGTGACATCAGAAACAAGAAACTTCCAATTAAATTCGCCGTTTCCAAACGATAATATGAGGTTTTCGTAACCGTAGGTGGGTATCGCAGATCCGTTGGCAGCTACCAGGTGGACGTCGGCAGACTTAGACAGACTACGTCGTGTCCTGAAGAGTTCCCTTGGCAAAAGAGAACGACAAGCACCAGTGTCTACCAAAAATCGCACGCCCGTTCCTGCATCATGTAAAAAGAAAAGATTAGAAACATGAGAGGACACCGCCACGAGCGATGGCCTACTTACATGTTTTTTGGCCACTAACAATCCTTGGCACATTTCTTTGCGGCAGCCTCGAATCTAGAGTGGTAGTAGCAACACTGTGGCCGATGGGCGGCAGTAAGTGGCTGTAGAGTTCGTTGGTTGTGGCATGAGGGAGTGTTTGGTGATGGGTGGCTTTGTCGCCATTCCGGCATGTCACGGGGTAGGCGTGTGTGTCTTACGCCATTCACGTCAGCTACGGTTGACATTGAATAGGTGTCCTCTTTGTCAGGAGTGGAAGCGTTGATTGAGGTCTTGAAGGTCGTGAAGTGGTTGTCCATAAAGTGTCATCAATTCCTTTATAGGTAAACGGCGTACCCAAAGGGTACGAAGCAGGTTCACCTCACGAGGAGAGCCGTCTGCTACAGGTTGTAGGCGAGCGATACTGGTCATTTCCTTGAGGGCGAGCGAAGCCCTTTGGTCCCCCGACGGTTGTTGAGAGAGCTGAAAAAGCTTTGCTATACGAGCGGCTGGTGACGGCAAGTACTGCTGCAGAAGGTATGTTTTAAGGGCGTCATACACTATTGGGGTGTTTCCTTGTTCACAAAGCCAGACGGAGATTTCCGGGAAGGTGTCCTCAAGTATCGCCATAAGAACATAATCTGTTTTGGCCATTGAGCGAGTCACGCCTTTGATGCAGAACTGGCCTTCTGCACGCTGAAACTAAGCAAACGCCTCTCCACTGGCGAACGACGAAAGTTTGAATAGGGCGGTGCCAACTTCCGTGGAGTCTTCCATAGTAACAATGAGGGGGGAAGGCAGGAGGAGCAAGTCCCACTCCAGGGTCACCAATGTCACGGGCCAAGAGTAGGTTGTGAGTCAAAGGCGAGATGAATGCAACTGAGTAACTTTATTACAACACATCGTGTATATATACACACTAGGTCCCGGTAAGGTCAAAAAACACAAACATGCTATTTCTTGTCAAAACGGCAACCAGTTCTGTTAACAGTTAACAATGAAGTAGACAGACAAGGTATTACAAGTTACTGTCAGGGCGAGGGGAAAGCGACAATACAAAGGATAATATATACAAAAAAAAAATATGTCGTTACTATGTACGCTCGTGTGACACATGGATGGTACAGATGTGACATACGGCAAGGCTTACAGAAGGCAATGTACGTGTTTGGCATTGTCTGTAATTGTTTTGTTTGGTGAAATGACATAGGAGGTCTTGAATTGCGCTATATCTACTAGTTTTTCATGGTAATCTTTTTTTATCAATTTTTTTTAATCTTTATTCTTTTATTTTACTTTTTCTCTTAACTCGTTACATCGTCTGTTGAAATTTTCTTACTAGTCTTTCACCTTAAGTAATTCCTCTATAGATGTTTGATTACGTTGAATAATAATAATAATAATAATAATAATAATAATAATAATAATACTTTACCTCATACGTGTGAGGCTGTAAGCAAACATGCCATTGTCCCTGGAATGGATTTTATCCCAGAGTTGATTGTTACCATAAAGTTTATACTTTGCCTAGGCTTGTATTCGGCCGTCTGCCGCATATAACATGGAGACAGCTTCTATTTTTCAAAACAAAATCTAAGCATTCCACAAAGTTTGGTTCTGACAGAATAAACTGACACGGAGCTTGGCTAATATAAACCACGGTGATGCCGGCGGGGGAAAAACGGATTTTGAGCGAAGCCAAAAATCTATTTTTGGGTGAGATAGCCATGACATGCTGATGGAAGGTTCCTTCAGTAGCTTCCTAAGGGTATATTTGACTACAGTAGATACTCCCAGAGAATGAAACTAAAGGTTTCACAGAATTCTAACTTCTGGCGCGATTACCCATGAGGTATCCCTTTGGATATCGTGTATCAACAGGGGACGTATGTATTGACACGCCACATGGCTATCTGCACCCCATCTAGCGTTTGCGCTCCGAGGGGGTAGAGTGGCAATTATGGGAGGAGCCGTTCTAAAACTCTCCTCCTACGCTACTGTTATGGTACCTAGCGATGTAAACAAACGGCCGCCATACTGGCCGACGTCACATCCGCCCGCGCCAACTCCATTCCACTTCTGTAGCGCTTTCCTAGCAGTTGTGTTTTCCCAGTTTTTGCGTAATTTGTGCATCATGTCTCAACCTTCGGCCTCGCCTTCTTCTGGAAAGTTGAGTACCATATTCTTGTATTGTTTAAATAAGCTCCAGCCGTAAAGTAACGATTACTTTTCCTTAAATCTTGTGTTTTGTGGCGGACCTGTGCCTTCACCGGATGCGTCATGTTGAGACGCTATTGCTTGCCCAGCATGCTTTATTTAGTTAGCAAGAGTAGCATTCCCGGTCCGTTAACTAATGATTATATTAGTTAGTCTTCATTGCTAGGAATTAGTTGTTTTATGCAGTTAGTATTCGCCTTCGGCGATCATGTTAGCCAAACCCTAGCTAGCCTACTGGCCTAGCCCCTAGGCAAGATGCCTAAGTGTTCATGTTTATTTTTGCATAATATGATAGTGTTCCTAGTGTTATAAGTGAAATGAAGATTCAGGCATTATACATACAAGATTCAGAAAGTGCATACATAAATTTTCGCCTTCGGGGAAGTTTATAGGGGTCTCCCTAGCACCTAACCTATGATAGGACTCTTATATGCTTCCTCAATCCCCCCTAGGTTACCTACCTAGGTAATCCCCTCCCTCTGAGGTAGCCTAGGCTACACCCTAGCCTCCCTATCCTTCATATTGTCGTTTAGGTTAGGCTAGGTCCCTTCTGCCCCTTCTCCTGGCCATAGATGTGCGCTTTGAGTTGAGGACAGACCCTCAGAGTATCAGTCGTTCGCCTCCATCCCTCCTTTAGGGGAATGTACTCCCCTTCTGGTCCCTTGGTGAACGAAGGTGGAGGGCTTAGCCCCGCCCCAGTCCACACTTGGTTTGGTTACGACCCCTCCTCCCTGTGGACTAACGACTTGCCCTTACCCTGCCTTTCCTTTCCTGTGGTGGGAGACAGGTTCTCCTAACCTAGGTTAGGCAGACAATGGGGATTCTGCTTCATTATAGTTCAGGACAGGACACCAGTGCTGTACATACTCAGGGCTATCCTAGCCTATCCTATCCTATCCTATCCTTCCGGCCTAGACAGGCTAGCCCTGATCAGAATCCCCCTCCTTGGGGTATACAATAGGGGACTTCGGCCCCTTCTGCACTCCCCCTTCCTCTGGGACTCTCTCAACACCCCCCTCCCCTATCCCTTTGTGTTTGCTTGCCATCACACCCCTGTTTCCGCCGGCCTACATCCCCGCTGTGTGCCGGCGACATGTAAGCCCGGCCCGGTCCACTCGTCGGCCTGTCCGTTCTGCTGTGCTTCCCACTATAGTCGATCTATGGGGTTGCCATTGGTGGTCGGTCTGCCGGAGGAGGACCTCCCCCTCTTGAGTGTTCCTCGGCCCTCCCTTGGGCCGCCGCAGGCAACCTAGCCGCCACCGGCAACGTGCCGCCGGATGCAAGACCTCATCCCCCTCTTTCATTTGAACACTCCTTCCGGAGGCGGAAGGGTTTGGGTACTGAGTTATCCTTTTCTTCCCCCTTCCACCTCCTATCTTTCTCTCTCTCTGTCCGTGCCGTTCCACTGCCGCCCCCTCTCCCGGCGCCTGCCGGCAGTAACCCCGACTTCCTACCTGTCTCATTGAATGTAGACAGTGTGTATATGACTGCCGACTTGCCGCCAGGGGTGGAGGGAAGGCCACCGGCTCGCCGGCGCCAACCCACTACCAGTACCATTGTCTCGTCAGTATTCTATGCCGCTGCGGTTGCCTGCCGGCTGACGGAGCCTCCGGCACGCCGGCGATCTGCCATCACCCTATAGCGTCACCCTCTCTCCTTGCCTCTTAGACTGCTGGCTTAGAAGGGTTCCTTTCTGATGGAGATCCGCCGGCGCCGGTGGGGCCCCCAGGCATGCCGGCATTCCGCCAGATGCCGGAAACACTCAGGTACATTATAGTGGACAGTCACTCCTTACCCGTGCCGGCACCGGGCCGGCAGGGATTATTGTGCAGCTATGGATAATAGCCAGTACTTTTATGGTATTGAGATACCCTTAACTAAAAACTATTATGTATAGTTGTACAGTAATTAATTTTCCAGCATATTCCATGCATCCATGTGCGGTCCTTTGCCGGGACCTATCCTATCGAAGGGGGGTTTGCATACCCCTCCTTATCATTAACTGAATGAACTCGGTTTTCCCCTCCCATCGTCCCTGATTCTCAGTAGGGAGACTAAGCTTGGCTCATCCTCCACGGATGTTCTCCTTCCTCCTGGGTCATACTCAGCCCTCGGGAATTAGTTACGATGAGAGGTCACGGCAATGGACTGGGCGGGATGCACGAGTATGTGTCTTCCTTACCTTCCTTTCTAACTTAACTATCCTAACCTTATACATGGAATCCTATATTATAAATAATTAAACTTAGTTCTAATCTAAGATTGAATTAAGTCAGTTTTGTATTGACTTCTTGTACTCATAGCCTCTTTCTTTTACAAGAGCTGGGGAAGTGTGAGAGCGCCTTCTGCAGCGTTCGTCGTCCGGACTTTTACGGTCACCGGGCATGCCGATCCCACATCGGCTGTTCAGCTTTAAAAGGGGACCTTCGCTATTGGGACCCATAGGTCTGCACCGTGAGCTAGAAACTGCTTGATGAGGTGTTCGATAACCCTCCATCCACCGAGGTTAGGGACAAGGCCCGAGAGACCCTGCACAAGTGGGTGCGTGGGTTCCAAAAGAACGCCACGGGGCCCTATCTCCCAAGCGAGAGGATGAGAGCCATGCTCTTCCCCAAAGCATCTGCGGATGCCGTCATCTCCAAGGACGAGATCCCATTAGTCCAACTACCAGCCGAACGGGATGTCTCGGCCGCCCTTGATAAGTGCCACCGTGACGAGGTAGAGAAGATGTCGGAGGTCTCCGACGAAACCGAGAGGGCCCTCATGGAAGGGGATCAGGAGGAAGAAGAGGACCCTGTGGAGCCCTCGGATTCTGAGGGTGAGATTGCCCATACACCCTTTTCGACTTCCGTTACGATCTTGGAGCCGATTCCCTCTACATCGTCAACCCCAGTACCCGCCCCAGCAGGTTCCCAGGATACCCTCCAGGCCTTGATGGCATTCCTGGACGAAAGACTCCGCCAGGTGCAAGATAATATCAAGAAGGAGATACCGGGCCCGAAAAAGGCGCCCAAGGAGATCCCCGTCAAGGATCTCCCCGAATGCTCAGTGACGAACCCTTAGTGGCATGCAAAGTTTATGCCAATCACTATCGGACGCATTGTGATTCATGCTAAGCTAGGTGCCGTTCCCCTTGAAGAGGTGGAATTCTTCCCTAGCTTTGAGGCCTACCCGGACTGCTTCGTCCGTCTGAAGTCTGAGCCATCCTCCAAGGAGGAGACCGAACCGAAGGAGGTAATCGTGCTTGAGCACTCCAAGGCTCAGGCTCTGTTGGCCACCAGCCTCAAGAGCAGGGGCTACACCAATTCCAAGGTGCCAGCCCTAAGCAAAAAACACCCGTCATTTCTTGCTTCCCCCACCAGGGTCTTCCCTTTTACTGAAAAGGCCTTGGCAGCTGTGTTAAAGGCAGTGGAGGAGAACAAACCTTGCCCTACATTGGAGGAATGTAGGCCTCTCTCCATCGCCCTACCCCCGGACGACAAGAGCTGGAAGGACATCCAGCTAACTTTCTCGGTTGGGAAGCTGGAACCTGATGTCGCCGGACGTCAGTTCAACGAAGACCTGCCCAAGCTCACGGATTACCTCCTCCGTCGGGAATTAGACGCAAAAGACAGACTGCTTGCCTCTCTGTCTCTTCAGGTGGTCTTCGAGACAATGTCCTCAGCTACTCGGGTCCCTACAGTCTACATGGTCCTCGCAAAAACCCACCTCGCCACCTTGCTGAAGGACCTGTATAGTTTCATCAAGGCTCGGAGGGCATGTAGAGAGTTCGTGTTTGCGGGCGCAACAATTAGACACGAACCCCGGAAACTGATCTCCTCGGACATCTGGGGCAAGTATCTCTTTCCTGTGGAGCTGGTGAAGGAGATTGTGGACAGAGCCTCCACTGAGAATGGGAACCTTCTCAATAAGTGGGGTTTGTCGCGCAAAAGGAAGTCTTCTCAGGATGAGGGCCCCCAGCCTAAGAAGAAATCCAACAAGTCACGCCCCCAACAGCGTCAAACTAAACTGGAATTCAATGTAATTTGTTATGTTTTCACGATTTTCAATTAAGAGAACGAAGTTGGAAGGAGGTTATGTTTCATACCCTCTTTGTGTTTCTTTGTTTGTGTGCTTTTTTTTTTTGTGAACAGCTTCATAGCCATAATTTTAATGGTAAAGTAATGAAACTGGCAGGGATTAAATGTTATATAAAAATCTGAAAACGATTAAATTTTGGAAGGTCAAGGTTTTTTGAAGGTCAAGGTCAGAGGTCAAGGTCACAGTCAAGAAAAATGTCCAATTCACGTAATCAGTTTAGACATCGTTGTTACAGACTTCAAACTTGGTTCGTATTTGGGTGTATGAAAATCCACTCCAATTAATACATGTTGAGGTCAATGGTCAAGGTTGAGGTCCAGAAATAAGCTGCTCTGGGAGAGGTCTGCGCTCTACTGATTGCCCCTCTGGTTTTATTATTTCTTTCACTCAGATAAAAGGAAGAAGCGTAGGGAAATAATACAGGAAGGAATACCTCGGGTATATGAACATGAAATATTTTTCATGATACCTAAATTATTCCCCACACTTACTTTGGGACAAAAAATTACGAAAACAAAAATTGCGATTGCAATGTCCGCCGAAGCTAAAAAAAAAAAAAAGAAAGACAAAGGCGTTGTTGAGTGAAATTATTATTTCTTAGGAAATTCTAATGTGTTTTAGGTACTCAATAGTTCAAAAAATTAATCTGAAATTATTATTTCTTAGGATATTCTTATGTGTTTTAGATAGGCAATAGTTCCAAACAATAAATTTGAAATGAGTAATCATTAACGGTATTTAAACTTAACATATTTTTTTTTCATGATATCCTGCCTTTTATTACTTCCTTTCTAAATTTAGCTGATGTCTAATTATATTATGGCTTTAATACACTGACTTCTTATCTCTCACAAATGACTGGTTTGATGTCTTGAATTCAAACAATATGTTTGGAGACCTTCAAATGCGCAGTGGATAAATGGTCTCATTTTGTAGCTATTCTTATCTACATTTCGCCTCTGAAAAATTGAGTTTCCTGTCCCCTGTATAATAAAGAGCTAAATAATCCTATTAACTGAAGATGTTCTAGATAAATCCATACAAAATAAGATAATATTTCAATACTGATAAAATATGTTAAACACATTCATGTATGAACTATCGATTATTGTTCATTAACGAAGTGAATGGGAATTTTATTACGTTCAAATACTCAAAAAGTTATGCAATAATAATATTGTGAATAATTCATGGTGAGAATTAGGAATATTGTATATAGTCTCATATACTTATCGGAACGAACGGTAAAGTCCTATTTCCTTTACAAATATACAGTGTATATATATATATATATATATATATATTATATATACATACAAATATATATGAATACATAAATACATATATATATACATATATATACAGTATATATATATATATATATATATACTGTATATATATATATATATATATATATTATATATCTATTATATATACAATACACACACACACACACACACATATATATATATATATATATACACTGTATGTATATATACACACATATATATATATATATATATATATGTATATATATATATATATATATACAGTGATACCTCTGGATACGAAAGTTTCTGCTTACGAAAAATTCAGGATGCGAAAAGTGATTCGAAGATTTTTATGCCCTAGGATACGGATAAAATTTCAGGATACGAAAACCTTATGAGATCCCAACTCTTCGCCGAGAGTAATTTGAACTTGGGTAGACTCACTTACAGCCTCCCGCTCACCCATTGGTTATCTCCCTACTCAGACGCTAGCTGATGCCATAAGATCCTGCTTTCCTATTGGTCGGCAACTATCCCAGCTTGCCTACGCACGGGCGTTCATCTCTCTCTCTCTCTTTTCGTTCCGACCGCGGTATCGTTAACAGAC
>NC_090736.1:19355463-19370463 GCF_036898095.1 Palaemon carinicauda | reverse complement strand
CAAATCTTCTTCAGAGCATAATCTAATCTTTAGTCAATCCTGGAATAATGAAAATTCATCTAATTGTGATGTCTATTGCCACAGGGAAACGTCATCCCATCATCGGAACATCCTTGTTTTATGAAATACCATACAATCAAGAAATGAGAAGAATTGCAAGCATAGTAAAGATTACAGAGGTGATAAGAGTGTCACGACTGAGATGGTGTGGGCACGTGTTGAGGATGGATGGTGGGGAGGGGGGTGAGGAGGACTTGGGAGGAACCTGTTATGGGGAGAAGATCGAGAGGGAGGCAGGAAATTAGATGGCAAGATAAGTTGAAGGATAATAGGGAAAGAAGAGTTTTGGTGGAAGAGGATGCCATTGGTAGAAGGCATTGGAGAGGCCGCATCAGGCAACCGACCCCTTAATGTAGGGATAACGATGGGAAAGGAGATACAATCTAGAAAATATATATATTATATATTAGGCAAATTCGTTTAATCTACTGAATATCTACTGAATGCCTTTCTTTTCAAGGATTTTCATATATCAGTGTCTATGTTTAACTCTTTTGGAATGTAGTTAGTTAGATCTTTATGTAGTTTGCATAAGATTTTCTTAATTCAGGTCATCCATTTTGTTAATTGTAAATTCGAACAGTCGTGCCTTCATCTATATAAGACTCAATACTACACAGTACTCTTAGAAGTTTTATTCCAGCTGTGGCCAGATTGTGAAATGCTCTTCCTAAGTAGGTGGTTGAATAGGTGGAACCAGTTCAAAAATTCTTTTATTATTTTTTGTTTTTGTTGAAAAGGTTGACGTAAATCTTGTTTTATAGTTTGTATATGATTGATGTATTTTGATGTTGTTACTAATCTTACTTTTCTTAATATCTTTTTCATTCATTGTTTATGCATAGTTCATTTCATATTTCCTATCTCCACTGGCCTCTTTTCCATGTTTAGTAAGAGTCACTGGGCTTTTGGCATTCTGCTTTTCCAACTAGGATTGTAACAGTATGGCTAATAATTATAACAACAACAACAACAATAATAATAATAATAATAATAATAATAATAATAATAATAATAATAATAATAATAATAATAATAATAATAATGAATTGATTCTAGGTGAAAAGGAAAGAGAAACAGACGATAATAAAAAAAATGAAGAATATTTGGTAAAACAATTACTGATAGAGAGAGAGAGAGAGAGAGAGAGAGAGAGAGAGAGAGAGAGAGAGAGAGAGAGAGAGAGAGAGAACTTTTAAAACTAGTAGCTAATGGATTTCTTCTTAGACAGTCTGACCACTGGACCTATTTTCTCCCTTTGTTGAGAGAGAGAGAGAGAGAGAGAGAGAGAGAGAGAGAGAGAGAGAGAGAGAGAGAGAGAGAGAGAGAGAGAGAATACTTTTAGAACTTGTAAATAATGACTATCCTCTTATCAGCCTCATCAATGGTTCTCTTTTTCACCCTTCGTTGAGAGAGAGAGAGAGAGAGAGAGAGAGAGAGAGAGAGAGAGAGAGAGGAGAGAGAGAGAGAGAGAGAGAGAATACTTTTAGAGCTTGTAAATAATGACTTTCCTCTTATCAGTCTCATCAATGGTTCTCTTTTTACTCCTTCGTTGAAAGAGAGAGAGAGAGAGAGAGAGAGAGAGAGAGAGAGAGAGAGAGAGAGAGAGAGAAAATACTTTTAGAGCTTATAAATAAAGACTTTCCTCTTATCAGTCTCATCAATGGTTCTCTTTTTACCCCTTCGTTGAAAGAGAGAGAGAGAGAGAGAGAGAGAGAGAGAGAGAGAGAGAGAGAGAGAGAGAGGGGGGGGATATTAGTATGACAGTATTAAGACTACATCATAAGAGATAGAATACCACACACATATAAGCCAACTATCATTATTATACGAAACAACTCTAATAGTTCTTACCTCTCAGTGACAACTGTCACTTGGTGCCATAACTCAAAGTCTATAGACTTTGCTATAATGGATCTAAAGATTAATATGTCAGTGCCCCGGCAGATTTTATTCTGGTTTACGTAACCTCTCATATTGCATTCGATATTATATGATTGTTCAAGGTATTTGTGGAAAATTCTGAGGGAATCGTTCACTGTTCGATATTTCCGTGAGAAATGCACGCTAAGCTAAATCCGCTGCCTGTCCGGGATACAGACAGTTAGCTGTTTGTCTTAAGTAAAAATTTTTATGTTTGCATATGACATGTACCTATAATAAAGCAATCTCGTATTCAGCTTGTGTTTTACTACGGCCTATACAACAACACAGACATTCATAACATATATATATATATATATATATATATATATATATATATATATATATATATATATATATATATATATATATATACATATATTTTGTTACGGGCCCGTGGTTCAAGTCCGGCCTTGTTTAAAGGACTCAAGGGACATAACAAAAAAAATAACAATGGGAAAGGTCGGCAGTCAGCAATAAGACAAGGAATACTGACAATATATGTATTTACAATAATATTCAAATAAAAACTAATAAAACAAAAGGGAGCACAACATATAATTATATTTTAACTTAAGCCACGAGGAGCTTCGAATGCAGTTTGATGGACCGCGGATGAGATTACAGCACAGCAATCACGTTCCTTGGAAAGGGAAATAAATTGAATTATTAACAGCACATTTACTTCTACCGGCTGGGAACACGATGAAGTTGTGTGGTTAAAACCTTTAAGCAAATTAAATGAAAATGCAAAGCTTAGGGATTTAAACATTACACATGGGAATCAACACTGTCACAGGGTGAATTAATTAAGACTAGGACTAAACGGCACACGTGGTTAGGGTATAGGGAATAGGTTAAAAAATTCAGTGGGTAGGATCTTTCTTTAAAGGATAAAAGAAAAATGGGATATGATAAGGAAGGGATGGGAGGTTGGGTAAGGATGATGAGGATCTCAAAATCAGACACCTTACCTTAGTAAAAAAGACTATGGTTCCTCCCTTGTGGAGGATATGTTAGGTCCAGCCTCCCTGATGTCTTGAGGGCGAAGAGAGATGATGGTTCCCTCACGGAGGTTGAGTCACGAAGAGGGGGTGATGGTTCCCTCATGGAGGTTTGTTTGCGAAGAAAGATGCCCAGCCGCTCCTAGGCAGACTGAGCTCCCTTTTTGCCCCCAAGTGTGGGGGGGGGGGGGAATTGGCCTGACTGTTGTCCCATTGGTCAGGCCTTGTCACGTGTCCCGACACCCCCATCAATAGGCCTCCTCTTTCTCCTGTGATCTCGGCATCGCCACGTGGCTCGTAAAAGATGGCTGAAAAATGAGACCTTAAGGGGAGTAGACTGGTATAGGATGGTTAGGGAGGGGGTGAGACTCTGGGTCGGGTCCCAAAACTCCTGGCATTTCGACTCATGCTTGCTGGCGGGGTCTTTTTATTTGGAAAAAGGTGGCGTAATGACTGCAAAGAATAACAGCCCTCATTTTAGCAGAGATTTTGTCCTAGAACAGGACAAGAACTCTGCAAGCAGGGTCTGAAGCCACTAGCCTTAATGACTCCTCCCTCAGTGAGTCTCACCACGATAATGAATTAATACTTAAGCTGCAACTAGAGTCATAATTTTACTTTATTGTGATAGTAAATTAACTCTAAGGGCCATGTAGAAATATGCATGCTGGCTGTGAGGCAGCAACTGAAAAATTTAAAAATGCAAAATTGAAAATTAAAATGCAAATATGGTTAAAGTTAAGTAAGTGACCTAGTGCAGTGGGGCACATGAAAATTAAAATAAATTGACATATAGGCAAAAGATAAAATAAATACACAAAAATCCATTAAATGTAATTAATTATGCCAAGGTGGCCCCTTAAGTTTATCTACCTGGGGAGACACCAAGGCCAATTAAAATTTTTCCATGCAACCTAAATCAACTTACTGACTATGGCTACGCTATGGTCACTGTGCATTGGGCACTAATGCCGGGAGAACACCTCTCTCTCTCATCTGAGTTCTTTAGGCGCTTGACCTTCCAATTGTAGTTCTGGAGGTCTATGCCCCACCTCATGAGCCCTTTATTCCCATTACGTAGCTCAGTCAAGTAGGTTAGAGGGTTATGGTCCATTAGGAATGTCTGTGGGCACACATGGTCAGCACGATAGGAACCAAGATGTTCAACTCTCTTGAGTTTGGAGTTTATCCCATGTCTGGAATAAATTTAAGTAAACCCCACAGTTGGGAATTCCTGCTTGCACCTGGAGAAGCCAAAAATGAATACTGAGTATGGTCAGAGGTCGTGACTCCTCTGCCATGAAGTGGAAACCCTCCTCCTTCTAAAATGTGGCTAGGAAGCCATACCAATAAAAGAATTGTGTCAGTTCTGTGACACTAATGGATCGGATGAGTTGGAGCAATGCCCTCAGCACTATTTGCTTAGAGTTACTGGTGATTCGGCAAGAATGGCAGGATGCTAAGTAAGCCTTAACAATCTCGTGCAAGCCTAGCCAGAACCAATGCTGGATCCGCTGTGTGGTAAATATTACCCCAACTTGTCCTCGAAATCCTTCATGGACCATGCGTGGCACCGACAAGCAGAGATTACGAGGAACAAGTACTTGCGGGCACGAGACATTAACAGGATCGTGAGCACCTCGTGTGATCTTAGGGGGCCCATCATCCTTTAGCAGGAACTCAGCCTTAGAGGGGTTATTTATTTCCACCTCGTTTGAGTAGGCGGGTGCTCTGTGGTTTATCACTGTCTCATCCATCAACTGGAATCTGCTGAGCTGTGCCTGGCTCCTGAGGGTCTCTTGGTCCTCCTCTGAGACCTCTGGCCTGGTGGGAAGCATCATTGCTTTAGCTGGGGAGCACTCTCGGGTGCGGGGCTTAGACTCATTGTTGGAAGGGGAAGACTCCTGGCCCTCCTCTGAGACCTCTGGCATGGTGCTGGAAATAGCTCTATCCCCTGTGGTGGGAAGCAGCACAACTTCACAAGAATTTACTTCTGGCATATGAGGCTCAGACTCACTGCTGGAGGAGGGAAACTCTTGGGCCTCCTCCCTTAGCCAAGCTACCTCACCAAGGTCAATGGTACCTAACCAGTCGTCTTCCCTGCACCTGAGGGGCACTCGTACCACCTTCATGGGCTCTTGACCCAAGCGCAAATCATAGCCTTCTTGTCCAATGTCGCTCACTTCCCCTAGTCCTTACTTCCTATGGAGCTGGGGCGTGGGTATCTGGAACTGCACTGTAGGGAGTTTTTGGGTGACTCCTTCCCTGAACTGGATCTTCCTGCAATTGTCTTGCCGGACTTTGGCAACATTGCTTTAAGGGAGCGAGTTCTTGAGTTGTGCCAATCGGGCGTTCATCTCCTGCATTTTTAATTCATGTGCCCTCTCTCTCTCTCTCTCTCTCTCTCAAATCTCTCTCTCTTTCTCTTGCATACCACGTCCTTTCTTGATCCGTTCTTCTCCAGGCATTAGCTTCATCCATGAGTTCCCGCACATACCTTCGCAATGTTTCTCCATCATAGCCTTGTCGTTCTGCCAAATCCAGAAATGCACTGATATCAGCAGCAGTTATTTTTCTAATTTCTTTTGGAGACAGCGACAAGAACAAACTCAACAGCACAAGGTACGATGTTGACCGTGCAAGAAATTACACGGAGGGGAAAGACGCTCTATCCTTACGCAAGAGTCTCATGGAAGGAAGGATGAAGATGGAGCTGGGCAAAATTCACAATGGCTGTAAAGAAATGCCTCTCGAGAAGGAAATATCACCAAATAGGAAGCCTTGCAAGTAATTGAACAGGAGCCTAACTTGAAAACCAGGGTCAAGACAATGGGTGAGCTTAGGCTGTCCGGTTGTAATGCGTCCAAACAAGTAACGATATATATGATAACTGTGCTATACAATAAAAAATGGAATTACAACTATAGGTGACCCTCTATGCTAGACAAAATAAGCTGGAATCACAACTATACAGTAGGTGACCCTCTAGGCTAGTCAGAAAAAAATGAAATCACAAATATGGGTGACACTATGCTAGAAAAAATAAAAGGGAATCATAACTATGGGTGAACCTTCATGCTAGTCATAAAAAGAAATGGAATCACAACAATGGATAATCCTCTATGCTAGTCATAAGAAAATGAAATCACAACTATGGCTGAATCTCTATGCTAGTCACAAAAAAATGGAATCGCAACAATGGGTGAACATCTATACTAGTCATGAGAAAAAATGAATCACAACAATGGGTGAACCTCTATGCTAGTCATAAGAAAAATGGAATCATAACTATGGGTGAACCTCTATGCTAGTCATAAGAAATGGAATCACAACTATGGGTGAATCTCTATGCTAGTTTTAAAAAAATGGAATCACAACAATGGGTGAATCTCTATGCTAGTCATAAAAAAATGGAATCATAACAATAGGTGAATCTCTATGCTAGTCATAAAAAATGGAATCACAACGATGGGTGACCCTATGCTAGTCATAAAGAAATGGAATCACAACAATGGGTGAATCTCTATACTAGTCATAAAAAATAGAATCACAACATTGGATGACCCTCTATGCTAGTCATAAGAAAAAAGGAATCTCCACGATGTGTGTGACTCTCTCTGCTAGTCAAAAGAAAAATGGAATCTCCACGATGTGTGGTACTCTCTGTGCTAGTCATAAAAAAAATGGAATCTCCACGATGTGTGTGACACTCTCTGCTAGTCATAACAAAAAATGGAATCTCTACGATGTGTGTGACTCTCTCTGCTAGTCATAAGAAAAACTGGAATCTCCTCGATGTGTGACTCTCTCTGCTAGTCATAAGAAAAATGAATTTGTACAAATGTGTGGGTGCGTTCTTGCAACACCACCACTTGCAACTCTGTGACTTAAAGCAAAGTTTTGTATTTATACTTAAAGTATAATAAATTGAATAAAACAAACAATGTCACTAAGTTTGCTTAATGCTTCGTTAAGAAAATCAACCCCTTTACATACTTTCCCTTTAGTAAAAAGAAAATTAATTTAAGTAATTACACTTCCCAAATATTTTATCTAAATGATCCTATACCTTGACTAAAAAATAAAAAATGAAAATTGAATGTGATATCGTAAATCCTTTATCTTAAGGTTAACAAATTTACACAATTGTAAGAAAATTATCCCTTTACAAAATGTACGTAAAAATAATATCCCACGAAAAGTAACAAAATGAAATTACATACCCATACTGTCAAAAGAAAAAAATTAAATAAGGAATGCCACGTGTTCTTACCGTTACTTAACAGAATTATGCCTCACTGACGTAAAACTTTTACGTGAATCGTAAGCCAAGAATTTCGATAAGAGACTAGCCTGTATCCTGACACTAAAGATAAATGATAAAATATTCCATGCACAAAATTAAATGATTGATATGTGCATGAATCACTTACCAACGTACAATAATTCGGCTAAAATCTCGGGTTTGTGCTTTTGTTAAGTAGAATTTCGTAAACAAATAACAAAGATAATAATAACAGAGTTATATCAGGTTGACCACGTTTTGAAATGAAAACGTGCTAAGCCTACCACGTTTTTTTCCTAAAACTTCGTAAATTTCACTTCTTATTCCCTTTTTTTTTCATTTTAAACAAAAAATAACACATTCACGTAATGCAAAATATAGTTAATATATAAGAAATTTTAACCACTGTGATAATAAACACTCAGAAAAAAACAGAACACAAATTCTTCTTACGCGGTTGACTATCCTGCTGAACAATAGGACTAAATTCTACCACGTGGGTTTTAAAACAAAAGGGATCGCAGTGCGAACATACGCACAATTAAACAAAATTTTAACAAAGAAAATAGAATGCTTTTGCTGGTTGGTTCCATGGTTCCAACTCCAGTGATAATATAATTTACTTGAAATGAAATTGAGGTTCGTCAAGTCGCTAAAGACAGAGAAGGGGGAATTTACGATAATAACAATAAATTGAAATTACTGCCTAAGCGAATCCTGGCAGGGTCGCCAGTTTGTGGAAAGGGAAATAAATTAAATTATTAACAGCACACTTACTTATACTGGCTGGGAACAGATGAAGTCGTGTAGTTAAAACCTTTAAGCAAATTAAATGAAAATGCAAAGCTTAGGGATTTAAACATTACACATGGGAATCAACACTGTCACAGGGTGAATTAATTAAGACTAGGACTAAACGGCACACGTGGTTAGGGTATAGGGAATAGGTTAAAAAATTCAGTGGGTAGGATCTTTCTTTAAAGGATAAAAGAAAAATGGGATATGATAAGGAAGGGATGGGAGGTTGGGTAAGGATGATGAGGATCTCAAAATCAGACACCTTACCTTAGTATAAAAGACTCTGGTTCCTCCCTTGTGGAGGATATGTTAGGTCCAGCTTCCCTGATGTCTTGAGGGCGAAGAGAAATGATGGTTTCCTCACGGAGGTTGAGTCAAGAAGAGGGGTGATGGTTCCCTCATGGAGGTTTGTTTGCGAAGAAAGATGCCCAGCCGCTCCTAGGCAGACTGAGCTCCCCTTTTGCCCCCAAGTGGGGGGGGGGATTGGCCTGACTGTTGTCCCATTAGTCAGGCCTTGCCACGTGTCCTGACAACCCCATCAATAGGCCTCCTTTTTCTCCTGTGATCTCGACATCGCCACGTGGCTGGTAAAAGATGGGTGAAAAATGAGACCCCAAGGGGAGTAGACTGGTATAGAATGATTGGGGAGGGGGTGAGACTCTGGGTAGGGTCCCAAAACACCTGGCATTTCGACTCATGCTTTCTGGCAGAGTCTTTTTATTTGGAAAATGGTGGCGCAATGACCGCCAAGAATACCAATATCTATATATATATATATATATATATATATATATATATATATATATAATATATATATATATATATATATATATATATATATATGTGTGTGTGTATATATATATATATATATATATATATATATATATATATATATATATATATATATATATATAACCCATGTAGAAGGATAATGAGACGTTGGAATATGGGTTTTCTTCATTTATTACAAAAGGTTCGTTCGTAAGTACACTATACATAACTACCCTCTCAGGTGAGGCACTTGTCAACTCGGGCACCCACAGCAACTAAACTCCCTTTGCTACCAAAATGCAATCTTTGCACTAACATGCTAATACATAGGTTTTTCTGGAATACTCATGAATATTGAGTTCATTTACCTTGACGTACAAGACATCTATATACATGAATTAGGACACACACACACACACACACACACACACACACATATATATATATATATATATATATATATATATATATATATATATATATATATATATATATATATATGAATAGACAAATAGATATAAATTTGTCTCTGGGTTTATATATTTGTGGGTGTATATAAATATATATATATATATATATATATATATATATATATATATTAATATATATATATATATATATATATATATATATATATATAATATATATATATATATATATATAAAATTTCTGTGATATATATTGTTCAATGAATCACCTTAAATGTAATATAATTTTCCTTATATTTATTCCCAATACCTGAGTTATGCATCTAATTTTGAATTTATTTAACAACAGACTTTTCAATATTATTTCTCTATCCTAAATATAAACATATTTAAGACCGAAATGCATTTGCGAATACATAAGGTTTTCGAGCAATGTTTTATGAATAATAGTTTCATTATGAACAGCTGATGGTTAAGGTTATATTTCAAGAGCAGAAAATCAAATAAAATAAAATAAAATAGAAAACTAAAACCAAATCTTATTTCCCTTTCACACTTAAATCTTAATTACATATTTAAATACATATTGATATAAGGTGAAGTATGAATTATGAGTTATGAAAGGAAGCCTAATATTTCAGTGTTTCTTACAATATCTACATAGGTCCATCATCATCATCATCATCAGCCTTTACTAGTCCAGTGCAGAATAAAGGTATCGGTTATGTCCTTCCATTTGCGTTTGTGTATTGTCTTTCTTTGCTAGTCCACGCTCGCAAACTTTCATATTTTGTCAATCCATCGTCTTTTCTTCCTTTCCCTGCTTCTTTTGTAATCTCTAGGGACCCATTCTGTTATTTTTACGGTCAATCTATTATGTGACCTCATATGTCTTGAGAGAAAAAACCGTAATTTCTATTGGATATTCTCGGTAAAATATATACCGTTCTCATCCGTATTTCAGTAAAATACAGGCGACCGTAATTGTACCTTACTTTGTTATTATCTTTTACGGGTTGATGACCGTGATACCACTCTTTTGCGTCAATATATCCGTTTTTATAATGGTAAAAATCCTGAAATAAATTTTGCCAGACTTTTATCGTTTTTTAAACAAATTTCTAAGTGCATATTGTAATGGATTTTTTTATTTATCTTAAACGCTCGTCAAAATTTAGATGCCACAAAGAATAAGCATTTCAATTGATAAACAGATTAAAGCATATTTTGTAATTTCATATTAAAATATTGAAATTTTATATTGTTTAATAATTACCTAAATCACGATGTTACTTTCAAGTAAGGCGATGTTATTCGTATGTTTTAATCATTTCATAACTTTGACGTAGCATAAGATATTTTTGTAAACTGGAACAAAGTTAATATTTCTAAATTACAGGTGCAATATAGAATATAACACTTTAAAATACTCATTGTGATTATTCCTTACTTCTCTCATAGTCCATTTATTTCCTTCTTCCCTTTCCTCACTGGGCTATTTTTCCCTGTTGGAGCCATGGACCTTATGGCATCTTGCTTCTCCAACTAGGGTTGTGGGTTGGCTAATAATAATAATAATAATAATAATAATAATAATAATAATAATAATAATAATAATAATAATAATAATAATAATATGTCAACTGGACCTATGAAAAGGCATAGTATAATTCCTCCCACAACTGCACAATTGGGCTGTAGCTAAACTGATAATAATAATAATAATAATAATAATAATAATAATAATAATAATAATATGACAACTGGACCTATGAAAAGGCATAGGATAATTCCTCCCACAACTGGACAATCGGGCTGTAGCTAAACTAATAATAATGATAATGATAATAATAATAATAATAATAATAATAATAAAACTAAAGAGATGCCAACTGAGGATATGAAAAGGCATAGTATAATTCCACCCACCCACCCCCCACCCCCCAAACTGCACAATCGTTTCACGAAAAAATTCCTGAAACATCGTAATAGAACCTCAAAAGGCACTTCTCCCTCTCCTTCCTCCCTGCCATCTCTTGTCAGGAGGCATTATTATTATTCGCAGCAATATATTCAAGAACAACAAAAAAACCCGATATAAGATATCAAAGCCATGAGCATAAGCCGCACATCCTTCCACCTGATGAGAGGAAGGCAAAGTGAGAATCACCATGGCAACGAACGTCATTTTGGATATTCATGATACGATCTCGTTTATGACAGGTACCGTTGAGGAGGAGGAGGAGGAGGAGAGGGGGAGGAGGAGGAGGAGGAGGAGGAGGAAAAGGAGGGGGAGGAGGAACAGAAGTGCCCAAGCAGAGGTATTACCTATAGACGAACGGACCATTCATCATTTAAGCGTCAGCTTTAAAACGAGGAACGCCAGAAAGCTCATTCAAGCTCATTTCAGCTTTGGGAAGAATAATGAGGTAAACCAGCATCCGGTAACGTGTGTTGCCCCGCCATAAGCTCATTATTAACTAATCCTTTAATTAGGCGTTGCAGCTCATGAATCAGCGTCTCAGAGGAAAAAGAAAAAAAAAATTTGGTTACGTGTTCTTTTGTGGTGGATTTCTCGTCTCTCTCAGATTGGAATGATTTATTTTTCTTAACTTTTCTTTTTGCATTTAATTGATTGTAATGGAAGAATTATTAAAAACAGAGCGTTCTGAAGAAAAAACTTACGAGGAAGCACAGTGCCTCACGTACAAGGAAATGCATTAATATATGTTTTTGTAATTGCATTTCGATAAACACATGCACTTATCTTATTATTATTATTATTATTATTATTATTATTATTATTTTTATTATTATTATTATTATTATTACAAGCTAGGCTACAACCCTAGTTGGAAAAGGAGGATGCTATAAGCACAGGGGCTCCAACAAGGAAAAATAGCCCAGTGCGGAAAGGAAATAAAGAAATAAATAAACTACAAGAAAACTAATGAACAGTGGAAATAAAATATTCTAAGAACAGTAACGACATTTATTTACAGCCTTTATATATTAAATACAAAACTAAAAAAAAGAAAAACAAGAGAAAGAAAAATAAGATAGAATAGTGTGCCCAAGTGTACCCGTAAGCAACAGAACTCTTGCTTGAGCAACTACTCAGACTAGAGAATAATGGTTTGATTTTGGAGTGTCCTTATCCTAGAAGTGCTGCTTACCATAGCTAAAGAGTCTCTTCTACCCTTACCAAGAGGAAAGTGGCCACTGAACAATTACAGTGCAGTAGTTAACCCCTTGAACGAAGAAGAATTGCTTCGTAATCTCTTGTGTATGAGGACAGGAGAATGTGGAAAGAATAGGCCAGGTTATTCGGTGTATTTATAAGTAAAGACAAAATAGGCCGTAACCAGTGAGAGGGATCAAATGTAGTACTGTGTGCCCAATCAAGGGACCCAATAACTCTCTAGCAGTAGAGAGAGTAAAACCATTATCACGTCCCAACTTTGTGAAGGCAAAACGCGGAAATAAGGTTGAAGAATTTACAGTTTCAAAATGATGGAGGAACTAATAAAATATCTTTTTTTTATATGTGGAAAGCTTTTTTATCCCCACTATTCTCCCTAAGATACAGGATCGGTTGCCACGATGAGTATTCTCTTGATCTTCTATTACTAATAGGTTTTTTCACAAGCCTTCTTCACCCCATTCTCTTCCCTCACCCATCCTTACCACATACCCATACCATCTGAATCTGGACTTTCTCATGGTGCCAGTAATCTTTAACCAAGCATCACTTGTGATGCTTTAATTCGTCTGCCTATCACACAGTGAGATCCACAAAGCTTGGAAATGGTCGATGCAATAAATAGGATTACTTATAAATGATTTAATTCTCAAAGAATATTATTTAATGGAATATAAACAATTAGATATATAAATATTTAGATTAGAAAAGAGTTAGATATATAAATATTTAGATTAGAAACGAGTTAATGTTTTCAATCACCAACAACAACAACAACAAATGCAGCCGTTTCTGGTCCACTACAAAACAAATGCCTCAGTTCATGTCTGGGGTTTGGCTAGCTTTCATTCACACGCGAGTCAGTGCTCACTGCCAACTAACTTAGTATGGGTGGCCCTGACTAGTACAGATTTGCTGATCATGGCGATATGCAAACCCTTTCACAGGTTAAGGGTACCCCACTAAGAAGGACATAGGAACAAGGAAATAGACAATCAAAACTAATTCATTTGATCATACTTTGAATAGTTCTCCTCTGAAATAGTATTACTGTAAGAATAAAACATATGATAAAAAAAATCCTCGTCAAAGTTTGAATTACATTTATTTGACGAGGGTGCTTGAACTGATTTCGTTCATGACTGCTGGCAACCGAAATTAATTATAGCTTTTGGTACCATTAAATCTCATTGAAAAACACGTTACCTCTTGATTAAAGGAAATAATTGAAAGTTTAATTCTAACGTTTCATACATAATATCCCATTTTGCCTCAAAAAATACCACTGACAACGAATAAGTTTCGCAACTGAAAAACCACGGGGAAATGAACACGCGGTGATAAAGCTTTACTTTTTTTTTACTTCAAAGTCAATTAGTTTCGCCTCAAATACAAAACTCTTTAACTCACGGTTACTAATTCGTTTTTCGTTTAACTGGAGCTTAGTCGTCGGAAACTTTATGAAATACCTCTCTCTCTCTCTCTCTCTCTCTCTCTCTCTCTCTCTGTGTATGGCTTTTAAAGGACTATTCATGTTAACTTATTACAATTCTCTCCTCTCTCTCTCTGACTTTTAATAGACTTTTGAAGTTAATATTACAATGAGCTCTCTCTCTCTCTCTCTCTCTCTCTCTCTCTCTCTCCCTAACTTTTGATAGACTTTTCATGTTAACATTACAATGATTTCTCTCTCTCTCTCTCTCTCTCTCTCTCTCTCTCTCTCTGACTTTTAATAGACTTTTGAAGTTAACATTACAATGAGCTCTCTCTCTCTCTCTCTCTCTCTCTCTCTCTCTCTCTCTCACTTTTGATAGACTTTTCATGTTAACATTACAATGATCTCTCTCTCTCTCTCTCTCTCTCTCTCTCTCTCTCAGAGTTTTATTAGACTTTTCAAGTTAACATTACAATAAGCTCTCTCTCTCTCTCTCTCTCTCTCTCTCTCTCTCTCTCTCAGACTTTGAATAGACTTTTCATGTTAACATAACAATGATCTCTCTCTCTCTCTCTCTCTCTCTCTCTCTCTCTCTCTCTGACTTTTAATAGACTTTTCATGTTAACATTACAATGATCTCTCTCTCTCTCTCTCTCTCTCTCTCTCTCTCTCTCAGACTTTTAATAGACTTTTCATGTTGACATTACAATGCTCTCTCTCTCTCTCTCTCTCTCTCTCTCTCTCTCTCTCTCTCTCAGACTTTTAATAGACTTTTCATTTCAACATTACAATTATCTCTCTCTCTCTCTCTCTCTCTCTCTCTCTCTCTCTCAGACTTTTAATAGACTTTTCATTTTAACATTACAATGATCTCTCTCTCTCTCTCTCTCTATCTCTCTCTCTCTCTCTCTCTCTCTCTCTCTCTCTCTCTCTAGAATGCCACAATGTGGGTTCTTATTCTTTATATTAGGCAAATATATTTGAGAGGAAACGTGCCGCAGAGAATAAAAGGAATTGGGGACAAGAATGATTATGGAAAGAACAAAATCCTGTAAAAACTTGAAATTATCATAAAAAAAAAAAAAATATAAAAA
>NC_090736.1:19342963-19347963 GCF_036898095.1 Palaemon carinicauda | reverse complement strand
GTACAAAATAATGTGTAATTCTTGAACTGTCAAATGTATTGCATTGTTTTACCAATTCAAATTTAAATTTCCTTCACTCTGGTCCCTCCAAGTGAGTGTAAGAGTCAAGTGTGCAGAGACACTAACATGAAAAATAAGAAAATGTCTATACAATATTAACCTCTCATTGTTTTATGAAAAAAAACCTTTATCATTATTACTTTGGTGTTTATACGTTATTTAGAGAGTATACTTGGTGAAAATCTATCTTTATAGTTTATTTCAGTTTAAATACCTTGAACACATTACGTTGGTATATTCTTGCGATGTAGAAGATATAAAACGTGTCACTATAAAAACTTTTACATTTGACAAGCTAACGTGATTTCTCTCTCTCTCTCTCTCTCCTCTCTCTCTCTCTCTCTCTCTCTCTCATCTCTCTCTCTCTCTCTCTCTCTCTCTCTCTCATTTTGTGACTGCAATATTGATACTTTAGTTGTATACAACAAGTTTCCTATTCAGTTTCATATTTCATTTTGTAAATACAAATTAAAAACTTTAGTTTTATGCCACGACTCCGGAGTTAATTTCATCTATCTTTCTACCTTGACAATTTTAAAGACCTTAAATGTAAAGAAGATAAAAAGGTTTATGTCTTAAAAAATAAGGGATACAGATTGCAAGTAAAATACCATGGTGATAAAGGGTTGCTAAAAAGTCGCAATGAAAAATGAAGGAAGGTATATATTGAAAAATGTTTTACATGTTAAGGTGAAGTAAACGTGAATTCAACGATTGAGTCACAATATCAAAAAACGTTACCAAACAGTTCATGAAACTGCTTTTAATTACTTCAAATTGAATTTTGTAGGCAATACTGATCAAAATTATTCGAAAATTTTAACATTTTCATCGAAACCCTCTTCCTATGCCGATTTTTTTTTTAAAGGCCCGCTCATGAATGGCAGAGGGAAGTAACAGTGACATTGCCCTATCAGCAGGAAAATCCTCTCGAGAATTACCATACATAAATATGATCAGAGCCAAAGGAACCCCTCTCCACCCAAGCTATGACCATGGAGGGCCAAGCAATGGCTGCTGAAGACTCAGCAGATAGAAACTATAGTCTACCCAAAACCACCATCCTTAGCTCACAAGGATGGTCACAGCGAAAAAGGGAACTAACCAGTTTGTGCGGGACTGTAACCAGTCTGGCGTTCACCAATTAGGGACGTTACCCCATCGGCCACCACATGTGACCATAACGATGATAATTTCTATAAATCTCCCAATGATGTATATTGTAGCACTAGACAAGGTTTCCCAAAGGATATTACTCTAGTTTCAATTTCAATAGAATAGCTATATCTGATATATCTTAACCCTTTTACCCCCAAAGGACGTACTGGTACGTTTCACAAAAGCCATCCCTTTACCCCCATGGATGTACCTATACGTCCTTGCAAAAAAATGCTATAAAAATTATTTTTTTCATATTTTTGATAATTTAATGAGAAAATTCAGGCATTTTCCGAGAGAATGAGACCAACCTGACCTCTCTATGACAAAAAATTAAGGCTGTTAGAGTAATTTAAAAAAAATATACTGCAAAATGTGCTGGGAAAAGAATAACCCCCCGGGCGTTAAGGGTTGGAAATTTCCAAATACCCCGGGGGTAAAAGGGTTAAAATACCTTTCTTATTAACTTCTAATGCCTCTAAGATAACATTCACCTTTGAATATAATTTTCCTCAAATATGTGTATTAACCCTCCTTCAAATATTAAAAAAATTCTATTAGAAATAATTCATCTATCAATTCAACGCATTCTTGACAGCCTTATCAACACATTCTTAACAAATCCATTTCGAAAAAATACTTATCCTTTGCACAATTCTTTATATTCTTGACAGCCTTATCAATCATTCTTTACAGATCCCTTTTGAAAGAATATTTATCCTCAGCACATTTTTTTACATTCTTGAAAGCCTTATCATCACATTCTTAACAGATTGATTTTGAAAGAATAATCATCTTCAGCACACTACTTAACATTCTTGACAGCCTTATCAACACATTTGTTAACAGATCCCTTTTGGAAAAATATTTATCCTCGGCACATTTCTTAACATTCTTGACAGCCTTATCAACATATTCTTAACAGATTAATTTTGAAAGAATATTTATCCTCAGCACACTACTTTACATTCTTGATAGCCTTATCAACACATTCTTAACAGATTAATTTTGAACGAATATTTATCCTCAGCACACTTCTCAACATTCTTGACAGCCTTATCAAAACATTCTTAACAGATTCATTTTGAAAGAATATTTATCCTCTGCTCACTTCTTTACATTCTTGACAGTCTTATCAATCATTCTTTACAGATCCCTTTTGAAAGAATATTTATCCTCAGCACACTTCTTAACATTCTTGACAGCCTTATCAAAATATTCTTAACAGATTCACTTTGAAAGAATATTTATCCTCAGCACACTTCTTAACATTTTTGACAGCCTTATCAGAATATTCTTAACAGATCAATTTGAAAGAATATTTATCCTCAGTACACTTCTTAACATTTCTGACAGCTATATCAACACATTCTTAACAGATTCATTTTGAAAGAATATTCATCCACAGCACATTTCTTAACATTCTTGACAGCCTTATCGAAATATTCTTAACAGATTCACTTTTAAAGAATATTTATCCTCAGTACACTTCTTAACATTCTTGACAGCTTTATCAGCACATTCTTAACAGATTTATTTTGAAAGAATATTCATCCACAGCACCTTTCTTAACATTCTTGACAGCCTTATCAACACATTCTTAAGAGATTCATTTTGAAAGAATATTTATCCTCAGCACACTTCTCGACATTCTTGACAGCCTTATAATTGCATTCTTAACAGATTCAGTTTGAAAGAATATTTAACCTCAGCACACTTTTTAATATTCTTGACACCCTTATCAACACATTCTTAAAAGATTCAGTTTGAAAGAATATTTACCCTTAGCACACTTCTTAATATTCATGACAGCCTTATCAACACATTCTTAACAGATTCATATTGAAAAAATATTTATCCTCTGCACAATTCTTTCCATTCCTGACAGCCTTATCAACACATTCTTGACAGATTCATTTTGAAGGAATATTTACCCTCAGCACACTTCTTAACATTCTCGAAATTCTTATCACCACATTTTTAATAGATTTATTTTGAAAGAATATTCATCCTCAGCACACTACTTAACATTCTTGACAGCCTTATCAACACATTCTTAACAGATTCGTTTTGAAAGAATATTTATCCTCAGCACACTTCTTAACATTATTAACAGCCTTATCAACACGTTTCTTAACATATTCACTTTGAAAGAATATTTATCCAAATCAGACCTCTTAACATTCTTGACAGCCTTATCAACACATTCTTAACAGATTCATTTTGAATAAATATTTATCCTCAGCACACTTCTTAACATTCTTGACAGCCTTAGCAACACATTCGTAACAGATTCAATTTGAAAGAATATTTATCCTCAGCACACTTCTTAATATTCTTAACTTCCTTATTAACACATTCGTAACAGATTCATTTTGAAAGAATATTTATCATCAGCACACTTCTTAACATTCTTGAAACCCTTATTAACACATTCTTAACAGATTAATTTTGAAAAAAAATTAAACTCTGCTCACTTCTTTACATTCTTGACAGTCTTATCAATCATTCTTTACAGATCCCCTTTGAAAGAATATTTATCCTCAGAACACTTCTTAACATTTTTGACAGCTTTATCAACACATTCTCAACAGATTCATTTTGAAAGAATATTCATCCACAGCACATTTCTTAACATTCTTGACAGCCTTATCGAATTATTCTTAACAGATTCACTTTTAAAGAATATTTATCCTCAGAACACTTCTTAACATTCTTGACAGCTTTATCACCACATTCTTGACAGATTCATTTTGAAAGAATATTCATCCACAGCACCTTTCTTAACATTCTTGACAGCCTTATCAACATATTCTTCACAGATTCATTTGAAAGAATATTCATCCTCAGCACACTTCTTAACATTCTTGACAGCCTTATCAACACATGCTTAACAGATTCATATTGAAAGAATATATATCCACAGCACACTTCTTAACATTCTTGACTGCCTTATCAACACATTCTTAACAGATTCCTTTTGAAAGAATATTTACCCTCAGCACACTTCTTAACATTCTTGACAGCCTTATCAACACATTCTTAACAGATTTATTTTGAAAGAATATTTACCCTCAGCACACTTCTTAACATTCTCGACAGCCTTATCAATACATTTTTAACAGATTCTTTTTGAAAGATTATTTACCGTCAGCACACTTCTTAACATTCATGACAGCCTTATCAACACATTCTTAGTAGATTCATTTTGAAAGAATATTTATCCTCAGCACACTACTTAACATTATTGACAGCCTTATCAACACATTCTTAATAGATTTATTTTGAAAGAATATCTATCCTCAGCACACTACTTAACATTCTTGACCGCCTTATCAACACATTCTTAACAGATTCACCTTGAATGAATATTTATCCTCAGAACACTTCTTAACATTCTTGACAGCCTTATCAACACATTCTTAACAGATTAATTTTGAAAGAATATTTATCCTCAGCATACTTCTTAACATTCTTGACAGCCATATCAACACGTTCTTAACATATTCACTTTGAAAGAATATTTATCCTCAGCAAACTTCTTAACATTTTTGACAGCCTTATTAACACATACGTAGCAGATTCATTTTGAAAGAATATTTATCCTCGGCACACTTCTTTATATTCTTGATAGCCTTATCAACACATTCTTGACAGATTGATTTTGAAAGAATATTCATCCTCAGCACACTTCTTAACATTCTTGACACCCTTAATCACACATTCTTAACAGATTAATTTTGAAAGAAAATTAACCTCTGCTCACTTCTTTACATTCTTGT
>NC_090736.1:19330463-19335463 GCF_036898095.1 Palaemon carinicauda | reverse complement strand
TATATATATATATATATATATATATATATATATATATATATATATATATTATATATATATATATATATATACATATAAGTTTATGGCATGAACATGTGCATATCCGCACACACATACATATACAAATTATATACATGATATGTATACAGTATATATATATATATATATATATATATATATATATATATATATATATATATATATATATATATATATATATATATATATATATATATATATATATATATATATATATATATGGGCTCAGGCCATGTCGTCCTGATGGAAGTTCCTAAAGGGTAGCTTCCTATGGTATATTTGACTACAGTGATATTCCCAGAGATTTTTACCTTAAGGTATCCAGAATTCTAACTCCTGGAGCGAATATCCCTAAATAATCTCACAGGGATATCGCATAATATCAGAGGACGCATTCTTGACACGTCACATAGCTATCTTCACCCTGAACGGTATTAACGCTTCGAGGGGTTACAGTGACAAGAATCTGAAACGAGAATGAAAAGAGAGCTGCTCATAAGGCATATCTCCTACTCCGTTTCCAGTGTGTATCTGATGAAGGCGGTAGCGCCCTCTTTATTCCTTTTCGCGTAGCTCTACTACTTGGTGTTTTCCTTTGTGTTCTCTCGTTATTTTGGATTTAATTCGACATTTTGATGACTTCTACGGCCTCTTCTGCCTCTGGAAAGTTGAGTATTATCTTTACTATGTATAAATGTAAGCTCTTGTCGTTTTGTATTAAATTAAAAGTGATATTATCGTAAACATGAGCTGTTGCCTACCGGAGGCATCCTGGATGCTATCGCTGTCTATTAATGGCTCATTTAGTTAGCTAGAGCGACGTTCCCGATTTGTTTTGCTTTAATAATCTAGCTATTTAGCTCCTCTAGGAATGCTTATATAATGCCGTTAGTTTTTAGTTCGGTGTTTTAGGTAACCGATCTTGCCCTTCGCGAGGCTTAGTAGCCTAGGCGTCTGGCCCTAATACTTTCATGCATGATATAAGTTTTTCCGAGTGTTATTTTATTGAAGCTTTAGGCAAATATTTCATACATGTAAGATACTGTTGAATGTTCTTTCCAAGATTGTATACGAGAGAGTTTCGGTTATTAGGTAATCGATTCTCACCTTACCTAGGCAAGTAACCTAGGTACAGTAGTATACTTTCGCACATCCCCGATTGTTCTATTCTCCTCTGGAGGCTAAGTTCAATCCCTCTCTCCCTCTGAGTAAGCCTTTGGCTTAATCCTAGCGGTTCTATATGTATAATAATTCAGGTATAACTATTCTAGGATATGTCTGTCCTGACCTGATAACCAGAGTGACTGGTTTTTTGGGTTAGGGCAGAACATCAGAGTCTCTAGTCTGTGGTCTGCTTCTTCCAAGCATAGAGAATGAGTCTCCTTTGCTAGGTTAGGGGCGGATACAGGAAGCTTTGCTTCCCTAGTCCACGTCTTAAGGATTCTGTACGAGATGATTCCTTCCTCTAGTGGCCTAGCAGACTGTCCTGTGTTGTTTTTCTCGGGCTGGAGAATGAGGTTTCTCTGTTCCCGGCAAAATAACTTCACCTAACTTTGTTCCTCCCTAATAGACAACTCTAGGTTAGGATGAGCTTCCCTAACTGCTGAGTGTGTCTCTTGCTAGAACGAAGTTTATAGGACCCATATCCCTTCCCCACCTCTCTCTTTTATTATCTTTTGGCCGCAGTCCTACTTCCGTACCTAGTGTAGGTTAGGATGGAGGACCGTCTCAGCTCTCTGCCGGCTGGCAATTACGTGTCAGCCGGCAGAGACCCTTTGTTCTTTGCAGAGTGAACCCCAGCCTCCCTTGGTCTCCCTTCCATGTCTGCCGGTAGAGCCCGGCAGGCTATGGATTCTTTGGAAGCCTGAATGCTACATTCTCCCCTTCTATAAGTTCACTCTTTCTGGATGGAAGGTCGTATGGCAATGCCGCCTTATAACCTTACATCCATACTGTTTCTCTGACTATTGTGTTGTACCCCTAACCCGGCTGCCGGCTTAACAGCCGTCAGCCAGGCAGGTGGAGGTTCTCTGGTTCTTAGCTACTGCCGGCTGTCGACCGGCAATGATTGCCGGCTGGCACAATTTGAGAATCAGTGGGCTGCCGCCTATTAGTTAAAGGTAGTATAACTTTGAACTATACAGGGGTTAGATACCGGCCGGCACAACAGCATGCGATGTACAGTAGTTACTATATTTGTAGTGTAGTACACACTGCATTAGTAAAACTACAGTACAGATTTTGTGATAACACTAAAGTTCTTCAACATACTTAATGTTATCTTGTACAGCCTTTGGCTGAGACCGTATAATATATAGAAAATGAGTTCTTTCTGTATTCTTTCTATTCCGTATATTAAAACTTTATTTCAAGGTGTGAACTACACCTTAAATTTCCGTTTAGGAAATTACATAAGGTATTCTAGAATAGAATTAACCTTAGTTTTAATATCTTGGGAGGTTACAATAATTGACTGGACAGGAAATACAAGTATGTGTCTTTCCTTCTTTCTTTTATAGCTTTTCTATATAAGCTAAATGTTTCAATATAAGTGAAAAGCCTTCACTTGATACTCATGGATTTTTCTTCTCTTTACAGGAGGACCATCCAAAGTGCGGGAGTGTGTTATGTAATATCCGCAGTAAGAACTTCTGGGGACATCAACTTTGCAGGAGGCACGCAGCATGCGCTGCCTCCAGAGGTGATCTCAGGTATTGGGACCCTCAGGTTTGTACAGTTTGTTCTAACCTGATTACCGAGGCTTTTGACGACCCTAAGTCGACGGAGTCAAGGGATGCTTTCAGGGAAATGTTACGATCCTGGGAGAGGGGTTTTCAGAAAAACACCTCAGGTCCCTACCTTCCAAATGAGAAGATGAGGGCCTACCTTTTTCCTAAAGCATCGGCTGATGCAATCAACCCCCAGCCTCAGGTGGAGATACCAGCTGCCCAGAATCCGGTAGATTCTGAAGTCTCGGCCGCCCTTAAAGACATCCAATTGGACGATAAGATGTTGGAGGTGTCGGATTCTACTGAGAAGGACCTTCTAGGAGAAGGTCAGGAGGAGGAGCTGTTCCAGGCTCCTCAAGTAGAAGAGGAAGAAATCGACGAGGTGTCGGTTACATCGGTTCCGGACCCAGAACCTGTTCCCTCTACATCATCTGCTATCCCAGATGAACTAGGAAGGACTCTTTCTTCCATTGTTGAGATGATCCAACAAATTCAAAGGAAGAATGGTGAGAAGGAAGCTGCAATGAAACTGGAGATACGCAGACTTGCAGCGTCACGTGGTATTCAAGATCAACATCAAAAAGTCTCGACTTTCTCCAGCTCAAAAATTTCAGTGGTTGGGAATCCACTGGAATTTGGAGTCACATCAACTTTCCATTCCTGGTAAGAAGAGGAAAGAAATAGCAGGATCTGTCAAGAGACTATTGAAATCCAAATAGATATAAAGACGCAAACAGGAGAGAGTGCTGGGCTCTCTACAGTTTGCTTCGATAATAGATCCAGTGCTAAGAGCACAGCTAAAGGATGCAACAGGAGTCTGGAGAAGATACGCATCAAACGCGCAACGAGATCTAATAAGACCACTACCGACTCGACTGCGAACGCTTCTCAAGCCGTGGTCCAATGCCAAGCAATTGAAGAAATCAATACTTCTTCAACCTCCTCCCCCGTCAATAACTATCCAAACAGACGCTTCAAAGGAAGGCTGGGGAGGTCACTCTCATCAGATGAGAGCCCAAGGAGCTTGGTCCAATCTTTTCAAGTCATTTCACATTAACTTTCTAGAAGCCAGGGCAGTACTTCTGACACTAAAGAAAGTTTCTCCTCACCACTCGACCCACATAAGACTGGTTCTAGACAGCGAGGTGATAGTGAGATGCCTGAATCGACAAGGGTCGAGGTCACCTCAAATCAACCAAGTGATGTTGGCCATATTCCGCTTGGCGAAAGGGAAAAAATGGCACCTGTCAGCAGTTCACATTCAAGGGTTCCGCAATGTGACAGCGGACGCTCTATCCAGGTTTACACCTATAGAGTCAGAATGGTCCCTTGACGCAGGATCATTCTCCTTCATCTCGAGTCAAGTCCCAGAGCAGCAGATAGACCTCTTTGCGACGAAAGACAACAAGAAAACAGATCGTTACGTGTTCCCATACGAGGATCCGCTAGTGGAAGCAGTGGACGCTATGTCCCTGGACTGGAACAGATGGTCCAGTATTTATCTGTTCCCTCCGCACAGCCTCCTTTTGAAGGTCCTCGATAAGCTGAGATCCTTCAAAGGGAAAGCAGCAATAGTGGCCCACAATTGGCCAAATAGCGTGTGGTTCCCTCTGGCATTGGAACTACGACTAAAATTCGTACCGCTACCGGATCCATCCCTGTCTCAGCGAGTACAGAAGTCGACTGTCTTCGCTTCATCACAGAAAACACGGAACCTACATCTCATGATTTTCTCTCCTTAACGATGAGAAAAAGATTCAGTGTTAAAAGTCAGTTTAGACTTTTGGAGGAAACCAGAAGACATTATGAGGCTTCAGGGAAGAAACAGATATCCTTTGTCAAGGCGAAGAAACCAAAAGAAATCTCGGTAGATTCCTATTTATCATTCTTCATTCACTTTCATGAGCAAGGTTTAGCAGCCGACACAATTCTATTGTTCAAGTCTGCCTTGATAAGACAGATGCCATATGCCTTACAGGTCGACCTTTCTAACCCAGTTCTTGGAGGGAGAACTGAATCTATTTCCAGACCCAACGTTTCTTACCAAGAACAAGCTACCCACCAACAGGTGGGGTCCCTAGAGAATCTGCCCTCTGAAGGAAGATGCATCTCTATGTCCAGTGGAGTGCCTAAAGATCTATCTTCATAGAACTTCAGACTTTATGGGAGGACAGCTGTTCAGAAGAGAAACCCTGGGTTCAAAGTTATCTATACTAAGGGCGAAAATCACCC
>NC_090736.1:19322963-19325463 GCF_036898095.1 Palaemon carinicauda | reverse complement strand
TATATATATATATATATATATATATATATATATATATATACAGTATATATATATATATATATATATATATATATATATGTGTGTATATATATATATATATATATATATATATATATATATATATATATATATATATATTATATACTGTATATGTGTATATATATATATATATATATATATATATATATATATATATATATATAGATATATATATATATATATATATATATATATATATATATATATATATATATATATATATATATATATATATATATATATATAGGCCTATATTTACATAAAATAACTAATTCGATGTTATAGAGTAATTAGTTCTCACTCAATTTAACCAATTTAAGATTTTTTTTGTTATTTCCATCTTTTGTTTAGATTTACTTGTTTCAGTTGTCTAAGACCTATTTCACGACATGGAAGGAGATATTTTAACAAAACGTGGAAGAAACAAAGTGATTCTCGAAGGATACTTTTTTATTTTTGATGTAACGAGCAAAAGTGATTCTGAATAAAAATTCTGGCGATGTGAACAGAAAGATCGGTGTAAAGTAAGACTGCATATGAAGAAATATAGAGATGCTGATGAAAGAATAGAAAAAAATAGTAATGGAAGTTGAGTCATTAAAGCCTATTGATTTCCTGAAGGGTATTGCTCATAATTACGAAATGAAGATTAATTCCCAAAGTTAAAAAATCTTTGCTTACTTTTAACTTTGTAATACAATATTTTCAATTTAAAGTTTTTAATATGCATTATTCCATTATTTTTTTAATAGGATCCTTTATACTTTAAGTCAGTAACATTTTTATTTTTATTTTTTTTTTAATTAAAGATTTCTTTTTTTATTTGCATTATTCCTTGATTTTTTTTTCTGAGTTTCCATACATAAATAAATGAATAAGTCATTGGGTGTTTTCAAAATCAAAGACGCCGAAACAATATGGCGCCTAAACAGCTACGCCGAATAGTGCTGCTAGTTTTCTTATGGAGAATCGGCTACGCCAAAACGGCGACGCCAAATGGGCTATGCCGAAACGTAGCAAACCCGTGTGTATGTATGTATGTATCTTTGTTCATACACCTAGATATAAATGTATATACTATATATATATATATATATATATATATATATATATTTATATATATATATATATATATATATATATATATATATATATATATATATATATCTATATATACACCTACAAAAACACTCGTGTGTATATGTGTGTTTATATATATATATATATATATATATATATATATATATATATATATATATATATATATATATATATATATATATATATTATCAACAATCTAATTTCCACCATCCCCACTTACATATTATTGAAACCTTCAGTATCACAAGCAAGTAAATTTTTCGAATAAATCCAACTGATCGTTTCCGAGAAATCCTTTCTTGTTATCCTGCGTCTGTCCTTAGACTCCTTACTAAGTTGGATAGTCTGTGATTCCTCCTGAACGCAACTACAATAACCCTAATGAGATCTTGGATTGGCTTATGTCGTTAGTGAAAGGAAGCGTTTGAAGGACGTCCCTATCCTGGAAACCTCGACAGATGAGATGAACTGTAGATGACATTCACCTTTGAACCCGTCTAATCTCCTTATCTCGAGTCTCTCTCTCTCTCTCTCTCTCTCTCTCTCTCTCTCTCTCTCTCTCATTGAATAAACGTCTTCAATCTACGGTGTATATGGCGACACTTTCCAACATATTCTCACTTTCTGTTTTTCACATCAAAGCACACACATACATAATATATATACATATATATTGATTATTAGTGTACGTGCGTAAATATTTATACATACATATACACAAATACACACACACACACACACACACACACACATATATATATATATATATATATATATATATATATATATATATATATATATATATATATATTTATATATAAATGTGCGTATGTGTGCGTTGTCATGTTTGAATATTTAAAAAAACATTTGTAGTACAACAGCCAACAGGTCATTGACATCGTGGGAGGAGCTCACATCCCGTTTGCGGTATGAGAGGGAGTGTCTTGAGTATCTGGTCAAATATGTTGGATTTCTAGACCTTCAGTTCTCGACGTGACTTTCATCTTAATAATAATATGCCTTCATATGGAATACGTCTATGTGATATTAATCTTTTCGATCTGTACTATTATATTTTTATACGCTTATGTTTCACTGTTATTGATATGTGAGTTTCTCTGTATATGTATTGATATGTAGAATATACATATGTATGTATTTGTATACAAAGTTTAAATTAAAGCAGTGCAATATAAGTACTAGAGTTTGCTTTGCACCAATAAATGATTCCCCTAAAGAAGGGAAAGATGAATACTATGAAGAACAGTAGAGTGAAATAGATGAGATTCCCGAGAGAGAGATTGTGATTGGTGACTTACAATGCTAATGTTGGAGGGAATAATCAAGGTATAGAGAATGT
>NC_090736.1:19305463-19307963 GCF_036898095.1 Palaemon carinicauda | reverse complement strand
TCATAGACTATGAGAAAGCTTTTAATTCTGTCAGAACCTCAGCAGTAACGAAAGTCCTTCAAAGACAAGGAATAGATTAATCGATTCTTATTTTATAACATTTGAAAATATTTATACAGGAAGTACAGCAATCCTAGAACTACATAAAGATAGTGATCTTAGCATGGCTAGAAGAAGTTTATTAGCATTTAGATTGGGTAAATGTAGGATGTAACATGTAAGGGGAATACCTTAAAACTTGAGATTTGCAGATAACGTAGTTCTGTAAAGGGAATCATTGGAGGAATATAAAAAGATGGTAGAAGAATTGAATAACACAGAAATATAGGACCAAAAATGAAAATGGATACAACTAAGAAATTTTTCAATGAAAATGCAGAGAAACTCAAATGAGAGTTATGGACAAACCTCTGGAGAGTGTTAATGAATTCACGTACTTGAGATAGACAGTAAGTGTTTCCCGAGGACAGGAAACAGAAATTCAAAGACGGATAAGCATGGGATGGAGAGCACTGGTAAACAGAATGAGATTATGAAACGTGGAATGCCACTATCTCTTAATTGAAAGGTATTTCATCAGATGGTTCTTACCAGTATTAGCTTATGCATTGGAAACTTGGAGACTTTATAAAACCATAGAATATAAGCTATTTATAACTCAAAGACCTATAAAAAGAATAATGATGGGACTAACAATAAGCGACAGAAAAAGACCAACATGGATACGAGAGCAAACTGAAGAAGAGGATAGTCTAACAACATATAAGAAAAAGACATGGACATGGGGACATACAATGAAAATGATAGATAACAGATGGACATTAAGAATAACAGAATTGATCCCCAGAGATGGCAAAAGAAGCAAGGGTAGGAGAAAACGATGGATTGGCGAACTATATCGTGGCATAGAAAGACTATAAGCAGACGCAAGAGGAAGGACACGTCTGAGGCCTTTGTCCTGCAGTGGACAAGTCACGGCTGATAATGATGATACAGTATAAATACACAAACACACATATATAGATAAATACATACATATGTTTGTATATATATATATATATATATATATATATATATATATATATATATATATATGTGTGTGTGTGTGTGTGTATATATATACACACACACACACACACACACATATATATATATATATATATATATATATATATATATATATATATATATATATATATATATATATATATAAATATATATATATATATATATATATATATATATATATATATATATATATATATATATACATGTGTGTGTACATATATGTATACATATGTTACGGTTCTTAAAATGGTAGATAAACAAATTGAATTAACCGATGTAATATATATATATATATATATATATATATATATATATATATATATATATATATATATATATATATATATATTAATCATCAGACAAGGATGATATCTTAACCTATACAAACAGAGGAACTTAGATGGACCAAAATGTATTAAAAAAATAAAAAAAAGATAAAAAAATAAAAAATAAAAAAAAATGGTATAACATCCAGTATACGAAAAGTATTTCTGACCCAACTATTGACATTTTGGATTGAAATCAAAATAGAGAATTTTCCATGTTTGTCTATTATGTAAAATCAAATTGAATAAAAAAACTTGAATAAAAAAGACTTTCTCAAACTACAATAATTACCTGAGAGGAACCAAGGGAATCGTAAGCTTGTAAAGCAGTCTCTTCTGCAGTAAGTTTTATTTTTTTTATTTTTTTAACACTCTTTTTGTAATAAATATACTAAAAGAAAGTGTAACCCAAGCATTAAAGTTTTTGATTGACATAAAATTAGCAAATTATCCATTTATGTTCATTTTGTAAACTCCCAACAGATAAAAAAAAAAATTATAACATATAGAAACAAACATACATACAAAAAGTAAGTCTGACCGGAGCATTCAATTTTTGATTGAAATAAAATTAGGAAATTTTCCATTTTTGTACATTTTGTAAACACCGGATAAAAAATAAAATTTAATGGAAAAAAAAAACCCTGCTCAAACTGCAATTCTTACCTGAGAGGAGGAGCCAAGAACAGGAAATCTTAAGCATGAGAATTAACAGGTACGATTCAGTTTAGTCCTGTTGAGAATTTAAAGTACACTCCTTGTCTAACCTGTAAATAAAATTAAACCTATTAAATCACTGGCACTTTATGATAGTAAAGGTTATAAGATATACAACTTTTCCATAACAAACTTCTAATTTTCCAAAATATTTAAGACGTTGGAGAACTTTGAATTGGTTTCCATTCTAATGTTAATTAACGTAAATTTCTCAAGTTTAAAAAGAAACAATACTAGTCAGTCAGGCCAGGTTATTAGATGTAAAATAAGTCTATACTATATATTTTGATTATGATGATAATTATACCATACGTGGTGTTTTTCATTAACAGAACGCCTTTGACATTTTGTAAACATCTGCCACTTGTACATCATGGGGAAAGTTATTT
>NC_090736.1:19287963-19295463 GCF_036898095.1 Palaemon carinicauda | reverse complement strand
TTTAATTTCGGTCTCATATCCTGGGGAAACACTTACTATCTGTCCTAAATATGTATATTCATCAACAATCTCTGGTGGCTCGTCCATTACCTTATTTGTTGGCTCTCTGCATTTTCATTGAACAATTGAACATTATCTTAGTTTTACTCATATTCATTTTCAGTCCTACCTTTTTGCTTTCTCTATTGAAATATTCGCTCATTTTTGCAATTCCTCCCACGATTTACAAAATAGAACTATGTCATCTGATTATACAAGTTGTTTAGGTATTTGCCAATAATATAAATTCCTACATTTTGCCAATCGAAATTTTTAAAAACTTCTAGGCATGCTGTGAAAAATTTAGGAGAGATGGGGTCTCCTTGTCTAACTCTTTTCTGAATTGAAATTTCCTCGCTATCTTTAAGTAATTTTAGGATTGCTGCATTGTCCATACAGATATCCTCAAGTGTTCTAATATATGATTCATATCTACCTTGTCTTTGAAGGACTTTCATTAGTGCTAAAGTTTTGAAAGAATCAAAAGCTTTCTCATAGTCTATAATCGTCATGCATAGTGGTTTGCCATAACCTGTTGATTTTTTTATTAGTTGGTTAATTACATGCATATTGTTAGGTGTTTAATACCAGCTTCTAAATCCTATTTGCTCTATTGGTTTATTGAAGACTAGCTGTCTTTCTATTTGGCCTAATATGATCTTTGTAAATATCTTATATATTACTGAAAGTAAACTTATTAGTCGATAATGTTTTAGGTCATTTGTGTCTCCCTTTATGTGAATTAGTATAATGAGGACGTTTCCAAGGTGAAGGTATAGAGCATTGTTGCATATATTTTTTGTAAAATTGATAAAATTTTACTACTATGAAATCTCCTCCATCTATTATTAAATCAATTGATAGGCCATCCCATCTTCTCCTGCTCCTTTGCCTCTTTCCATGCATTTCCATTCTTTCTTTACTTTTCCTACTGTTACGTTTGGTACTGGCTTAGGTGTTTCATTATTTCTATTAGCAAAGTTATTTCTTATATCACTATTGTATAACATTTTATAAAATCCTCCGCAATTTTAATCACTCCATCTCTTGTGTTGATGATATTTCAATTTAATCATTTAAAGCAAACATCTCTTGGTGCCCCGTTCCAATTTTTCTTTTCATCAATTTGATGCTTCTTCCTTTTTTAGTGTTTCCTCAATATATATATATATATATATATATATATATATATATATATATATATATATATATATATATATATATATATATATTTATGATAAATTTTGCACATTTATACGTGTTTTCCATATTCAAATAAGCCATATACATTTTTGATACATTAATGTCTGGATTCTCTTAACGACCTCGGGATCAGAGCCCCAGGTGAAATCACACAAAGACAAGAGCTTGTGACCGGCCGGAATCGAACCCTGGTCGGCAAGGTTGTATAGACAGTGACTAAACCACTTGGCCAAGTGGTTTAGTCACTGTCTATACAAGCTTGCCGACCAGGGTTTGATTCCCGGCCGGTCACAAGCTCTTGTCTTTGTGTGATTTCACCTGGGGCTCTGATCCCGAGGTCGTTAAGAGAATCCAGACATTAATATATTAAAAATATATATGGCTTATTTGAATATATATATATATATATATATATATATATATATATATATATATATATATATATATATATATATATATATATATATATATATATGTGTGTGTGTGTGTATGTGTGTGTGTGTGTGTATATATATTCGGCTTAATGTAGCCCTCTTTTTCTTGTTCATGAAATAGTATAAACTTGCAAAATGACTTGAAAAAACAAATTAGATTGATACGGGTGAAGATTTACTTTGCTAATTCATTTTCTAGTGTAAAGAAAAGGATGTTGAAGGACGAGGGCACAATGAAAGACATGAATGGTTACTAAAAAAAAAAAAAATTAAATGAATGTATTGTCCTTGTGAAGAATAAAGATGCCATGTTATTGATACAGTTGAATACAGAGAGAAGGGAAAAATGAATCAAACACTAAGACCATTGCTTCAATTCTATTAAATACGCCTTTTTGAATTTTTTTTTATTTGAATGAGAAATCTGAGGGTACAGACACGATTGATTAATTACAGGATATGTTTCAGGTGAATTCACATTACAAGATGAGAGTACATCTAGTTATAGTATGGTCAATATATGGAAAATACCCCCTCAACCCCCCAAAAATTGTAACAAAAGGCTTCTCAACTAATTCTGATAGGTTTTAATGTACTTTTTAACATACTAAAAGTTTACCAAACTATGACCTCCAGAAAAGTGTTTTTTTCAAGATGGCGTCCAACATGGTCGCCGAAACCTTTGAACGATTATAACTATAACTATCAACTAAAATTTGATGTTCTTGGCGTCTATTCCTAAATTTTTGGGGGCAAAAAACACATTAGCATCATAAAAAATTATGTTGGCCTATTATATGCCAATGTTTTGTGGGTAGAGGTGGCATTTTCCATATATATGATTGGATCTAACTGCATAACTAATTCGCATCTTTCTCTATTTCAGATATGATTCAACAATGAGTTCAAGCACAGTCAGTCAAGCTTCTTGTCTAATATGCAGGGAGGACATTGAGAATTCCAGTGATAAATGGGTTGCAATTCAGTGGAAGGGGGCAAAAGGAATAAATGATGCCAGTGTAAAGCGGAAAGATGATCTTGTAGTTGAAGCTGGTATGAAAGTGCATAAAAGCTGCCGTCAACAGTGCATTAATATTAAAAACATTAAAAGTCATGTTGCAAAGAAAAGTAGTGCTTCTGTGCCAGGAGAGAGAACCACAAGATGATCAAGTGGAGCTTTTGATAGTGCAAAGGACTGCATATTCTGTGGATGTAAAATTGATTTGGACAAGGGACACCTTAACTGGGTACACACGGACAAATTTGTGGAAACAATTTTGGAGATCTGTGAATCCCATTCAGATGATTGGGGACTGACTGTAAAGGGCCGCATTGAATACCATTTACGAGATTTACATGCAGCAGATTGCCTTTATCATCATTCATGTAGTAGAAATTTCAGGAATCTCAAGTCTGTGCCTTTTGAGTTCCAGCATGCCCCTGATGCCAAGCGCAGAAAGCCAGGCCATCCTAAAGATGAAGATAAGCATGAAGCATTTCAGAAAAGGTGTGCTTACCTTGAACTGAACAGTGAGGAACAACTAACTGTAACATCTTTGAGCCTCATATGAAAGGTTATCTTTCTAATTCTGATTCTGAACTCTATGACAATTACAGTTTGAAAAAGCATCTTAAAGAGTGCTTTAAGGACTCGTTCATATTTTCTGAAAGAGAAGGCATGGACGATAATGTCACTATGAGAGAACAAACATCGCAGATTTTGAGATCATATTATAAAGGAAAGTGTCAGGAAGATGATGAAGAATCCCAAAAACGTGCTATTATTGAAACTGCCGCCATATTAATCAAAAGTGACATCAAGTCTGAGGTTTCCACTATGAAGAATCAGTATCCAAGTAGTGAGGATTTGAAGCTTGATTCAGTGCTTTCATTCATTCCAAGTAGCCTGTGAATAGCACTGGAAACATTGCTCGCTGGGAAAGACACAAGACGCAAGGTTGCTGCAGTTGGTCATGCCATAATTCAGGCAGTTCGCCCACGACCTGTCATTGCACCGTTACAATTGGGACTTGCTGTGCAAGTCCATAATCTATATCGTTCAAAGTTCATTGTGGATACCCTTCATGAGATGAGATTTTGCTGCTGTTATACAGAAGGGATGAGATTTGAACAAAAAATGCAGCAGATTGTGTGGAACCTGATGTTGTAGGTTGAGATGTAGGTTTGGAAATGATTGTTCTTCTTGCCGCTGATAATGTGGATCACAATCTTATCACTCTGGATGGCAAAGGGACATTTCATGGAATGGGTGTCATTGCCTCTGTCCCCGTGGAAAACAGACGAACCATATCATTCCACGAAAACAGATCTCAGAACTTAAATCTGATAAGACAACAAAGATTCCAGTCTTGGAGTACAGGCTTGCAAGGCATGCTTGTCATGGAGTAGTCTTCGAGGACCTGCCAAGATTTCTTTACTGTGACAAGAGAATAGATATTCTGTGGGAAGTCTCCCTTAGCTTCAAAGAGGCAACACCAAATTGGCAGGGGATGATGCATATCTTGCATCAGGGGAGCCAACATTCTGGGAAATCATTAGTCAAGTTCTTACCAATGATCAATATGTACTCTAGAGACAAATCATGCATTGTGTCTACATTAGACTTTGTTTGCAACCTTGCCATGAAGCACAACCTGCCCACCATTATAACTTTTGACCAGCCTTTGTATTGGAATGCTGCCAAAATCCTCCTTGATGCACCACAAAGTAGTCACCTTAAAGACATTGTTCTGATGTTGGGATGTTTCCATACACTCATGAACTTGCTGAGGGCCATAGGAAATCTCATGGAAGGAACCAGCCTCAAAAACATACTTGGGACTGTTTATGGAGAAAATGCGGTGGTGCACATGTTAACAGGGAAAACTGTCCTGAGGGCTTTGCAGAACCACCTTCTTGTTGACAAGTGCCTACATAGCCAGCTTGTAATGGAAATGGCCAAAGATGATCCTCAGATTCAGACATTGCTGGATCATGCAGAGGAATTGTACTCCTCCCTTCTTATTGGAGAGATGATGCTAGAAGATGCTGCTTGTTCTGAGGTTTTGAAAAAACTTGAGACAGTTATGGAGAAGAAGGAATCTGAACTTGCTCAGACCTCTAAGACAAGCCAGTTGTGGCTGAATTATCAGTGTATGGTTGGCATAGCAAGAATGTTGATCAATGCAGATCGTACTGGATCTTGGTTGATGCATTTGCAGGCAGTGTCCAATTGCCTAACTTTCTTTGTTGCAGCTGGGCAGTTCAATTATCTGTGATCTGCTCATTACTACCTGCGGCAAATGAGCAACCTGGAGGAAAAGCACCCATATGTTTATCGAAAGTTCCTTGATGGTTTTCATGTTGTTTGAAGGAGCAGTCATTGCTGGGCACGACTAAGTAGTGATCTTGTCATAGAACAAACACTGATGAGGTCTCTAAAGAGCACTGGTGGTCTAACCCATGCCAGTGGGATGACCGAGGAGATGCGTAATCTTTGGAAATATCTGCACCTGTAACATCTGAGTACAACAGTGCAATGCAAAATTTTACCAACCTAACCTATACTACAATTTCACAACACAAAGATTCAACTGGGGGGTGGTAGGGCAATTGCGTACTGGACATTTTCGTCCCGGACAGTCTTGTCCCGGAAAATTGCGTCCCTGGACAATTGTGTCCCCGGACTTTTTCGTCCCGGCAATTTGCGTACCTATACTTGTTTTTAGTGACCTGGTAATATTTTTTAAAATATACGGAAGTGACTCTCTGTCTATCTGTATGTCTGTATGCATATATATATATATATATATATATATTTATATATATATATATATATATATATATATATATATATATATATATATATATATATATATATATATATATATATATGTTTCTCTGCACTAGCATTTCTGCCAGTAGAAGATGTGATGGAAGACTTTATAGAATTAAGCGATGATAGCAACCTAACGCCAGAATTCATTGCATATTTCGAAGTTATCATGGTGTATAAAGGTGTAAATAAAATTACTGTGTAAAAATATAGAGTAAAGGTACAGAAAAAAAGCTTAATAGAATCAGTAAAACACACATACAGGTACGCAAATATCCGGGACACATATGTCCGGTGACACAATTGTCCGAGGACACAATTATCCGGGACACAACTGTCCGGGATGCAAACGCCCAGTACACAAATGTCCTAGAACCCAACTGAGGCACACATCAAAAGAGATGCATCTGATCTTGAGCAAATTCAGACAAAGATTGCAGCCTGTTCACCCTTCACATCTGATACTACTCTGAGAAACATTGTCAACGGAATAGTGCCTGTACCAAATGTGAATGTACATGCCTTTGAATTAGTTGGGAACAAGATCATTGAAGATATGATTGTAAAGCCAGCATTTACTTACAAATTTAAGTGGGAAGACAGAGCCCAAACCCTTTGAAATATCTCTGCTGTAAAGATTGCTCATGATCGTACAATTGATCCTGCCCTTCTGTTCCAGTGTTTCCTTGTCTTGTCAAGATCAGGAGATCTTTCCCTTAAAGAGATTTTGACATATGAGCTAAGCCCATATCCTCCAGCCCTATTTGAGACCAGGAACATTCTTCGAGAAGCAGATAAACCTCTGTTTGCTCAGGCAATGCGAGACCATGTTGCAGCCTTTTTAAGTGAGGGTGTGATTAACTCTAAACCTAAAACAGATTGCTATGTGCTTGATGGAGACTCTTTGCTCCATCGTTTACCATGGAAGAAAGGCGACTCATATTATACAATAATTAAGTCTTATGTAGAGTTCACTATGAGAAATTATGGACAAGCAACAGTGGTGTTTGATGGATATGATGAAGGCCCCTCTATAAAAGGCAACACACATCTGAGACGAGGAAAAAAACCTGCACCCTATAATTAGTTTTACAGCAGAAACAGAGTTTTCACGCAAAGAGGAGGACTTTCTATTGCGTGACAAATATATGACAGATATGATTTCTCTTATCAGCACAACACTAACTAAAAGGGAATGCCATGTCATTCAGTCACCAAGTGATCCAGATGTCGATATTATTAAGGCAACTGTTGAACTATCCCATCATTATACCACAACGTTGGTTGGTGAGGATACAGATTTGCTGATCCTGCTCCTTCATTATACCAGAACAGATAATGAGATCATTTATCTACGTTCTGATGCAAGCAAAACGTCAAGAGAACACAAAGTATATAATATTAACCTGTTGAAAGGAACTCTAGGAGATGATGTATGCACTGAGTTACTCTTTGTACATGCCTACTCAGGCTGTGATTCCACTTCAAGGATTTTCGGCATCGGAAAAATTTTAGTCTTCCGAAAATTCGTGAAATCTGATCCTGTCATGAAGTCCTGTGTAAGTGCATTCACCCTTCAAAACAAATTTCAAGAGGAGATATTAGATCTTGGCAAAGAACTGATGGTTGATTGCTTGGAGGCAAGTCTAATGATACACTATCAACACTGCGTCATACCATTTTCATCAAGAAAGTGCCAACTGTTGAAGCATTTTTCACTCCTGAAAGGCTTCACCCAACATCATCAGCAACAAGTTTCCATAGCCCACGTGTGTACTTCGAAATTATGGTATGGATGTGAAAGGCAAGTGAAATGAAGCCAATTAAATGGGGATGGAAACTCGAGAATGATCAGTTAGTTCCAATTATAACCCAAAACAATGCTGCACCTGACAAACTCCTGAAAATTATCCATTGCAACTGCTCAGAGGGATGCAGATTATCTCGATGCAGCTGCAGACGTTATGGACTCCTTTGCACCGGTGTATG
>NC_090736.1:19277963-19285463 GCF_036898095.1 Palaemon carinicauda | reverse complement strand
TATTATTATTATTATTATTATTATTATTATTATTATTATTATTAAGCTACAACCCTAGTTGAAAAAGCAGAATGCTATATACCCAGAGACCCCAATAGGGAAAATAGCCCTGTGAGGAAAGTAAACAAAGAAAAATAAAACATTTTAAGAATATTACCGTATAAGATTATTTCAGCATTGGTTTAATGAATTATCTCGTTTCTCTTGATCTGGACATAATCTCTTATTTCCTGAGTTTCAAAACTAAGACAGTTGTTAAAACTCTGAAATATATATAAACTTATTTTTTCAGGTTTCTTTTCCGAAATAGAGTATGGCTTTTATCACCAAGTATACTTATGCCATTCCCACCCAGTAACATGTTAGCCATCCTGTGGGATACACCCGCTAGAGAGTTATTGGATCTTTAAAGAATTTCCAGAGCGTTTGATGGATCCTTTTACAATTACGACCTTTTCCTTGATTACACATACACCACATAATTTTGCATATTCGTTACACATTTTCCTCCATCCATATACATCCGACAATACTGAACATACCACAGCTTACACTGTCACATATGCGGGAAACAACTGTAACTTTTTAATGGATATTTGTCAAATTGGTACTGGTTAAATAGACTTTTGAAAAGGCATTTAGTTCCTATAGGACAATCCGAAGTCAAATCAATGTTCTTTAGTCTTGGACATGACCTATCATACCTTATCCTGTGTAATTCATACTTTTACTAATATGGGTTAGATATATTTTTCTTTAGGGCACATTCATGCACATATAACTGTTAATTTGCTCTGACTACTGTTAGATGGCGTTGGACAGACTTGATAAAAGAACATAGGTGCCTTTTCCTTGTCTTTTATTTATCTCAATCGATTATCCTGATTTTCAAAAAGATTAGTAAACTTATTTTTTTATATAGTCATGTCAAAATCATTGTGATTTCTTTCTTTTTCTTTTATAGTGTATTATTTGCCTCTCGTTATTTTTTTGTACTAGGCTTATTTTTCTATTAGGATCTAAGGGCCTGTAGCTTTCTCCTTTTCCAACAAGGGTTGCTTGTCATTTGTACTAATGGTAATAATAATGATAACACAGAATCTCGAATAAATATTCCCTCCAACAAAGTTCTTCCTTCTTCGGTTTCAACGTATTCCCTTTAGGCTCAGAGAGACTCTATTCCAGTTGAGGGAGAGCTATTCGTTTGCTTCCTTGTAACCTAATAAAAATTCTATTAGGCTTACGAACTCATGTTAGAACCAATTAATGTGAGTACGGCGTAACCTTAGCTTTGACCAGACTAACGGCCTGGAGAACTATACGTCTTATATTCTAGTACACGGTTTGGGAATACTTCGTTCAATAGAACATTTCTTATTTATGAAAGTAGATTTTTGGAAAAGGACCATGAACTTTACACGATGATCGAAATATCGTCGTTCAGTAATATATACCTCATGTAAGAATATTGATTTTTACTCATGGACTGTGAACTGTGAATGGATGAAGATGAAGCTCAGCTAATGCAAACATACACGCACCTATCAATGGTATATGATTATTTTTATTGAATATTGTTAGATCAATTTTAATGATACTACCAGAGCTAAGTATCCATCATACTCGGACAAAAAAAAAATAATACTATGTGCTTCGATTTGTATTAACACTTTGAACTCTGATGATTTATTTCAATTATATACCAAGTAGTTTTTTTTTTCTTTTATAAAAACTATTTTTTTTACTTTTATGGGTTATATTAAAATAGCAATAACGCAACTACAGTAATTTTCACCTGGTTTGCAGCTAAAAATGTCTAATTAGTGCCAATTTTGAGTCACCGTTAAGAACTTGTAGTGTACTACGGAACATCTGACCTAAATTCATTATTATGCAACAAGCTTCAAAAGCAACATTAATATTTTGGGCTGCTTGCTCCTGCACACTTCAGACAGCTCAAACGCTGTCTTTAGATTTTTAAACTTCAGTTAGTACTATCCACTAAGCTTTGTCCAGAAGATAGCGAGAGCTGACAAAATCGATCTAGTGTAACACCACCTTCAATGTCATGGAACGTTATTGGCCCCTTATGTTCGGTATCATTAGTCTCATGTGACACTACCTTCGGTGTCATGAGATATCTTTTGTGACACGGCCATCGGTTTTATAAAGGCCTTGTGTAACATCTTTCAGTGTCATGAAGGAATCGTGTGACACCACATTAGCATCATGGAACATCTTGCGTGACCTTATTTTCACTTTCATATGACTCCCGTGACACCACTTTTAGTGTCATGGGAGACCTCATGTGACAATCTTCTGTGTCATGAAGGTTTTATGCAATGCTGCCTTCAGTTTAACGAGAGGGTCTCAGGAGAAACTATGCGCAGTTTCATTAAAAACCGATAGACCAGGTAGCTTAGCAGATAAGGTGTTATAAAGTGTTTATCTTTAAATGCAGGTATAATGGAATAGCTACAACCCTAGTTTGAAAAGCAAGATGCTATAAGCCCAAGGGCTCAAACAGGGAAAAATAGCCGTGCAGAAAGAAAATAAGGATATAAATAAACGATATATGAAATAATGAAAAATTGAAATAAGATATTTTAAAAACAATAACATTAAAACAGACATTTCATATATAAACTATAAAAAGACATGTCAATCTGTTCAACATTAAAACATTTGCAGAAAGTTTGAAATTTTGAAATTATATTGATTCAACTACCCAATTAGGAAGATCATTCCAAAACTTGATCAGAGCTGGAATGAAACTTTTAGAGTACTGGGTAATATTGAGCTTCATGATGGAGAAGGCGTGACTATTAGAATTAACTGCATACCTAATATTACGAACAGGATGGAACTATCCTGCAAGATCTGAATGTAGAGGATGGTCAGAATTATAAAAAAAATCTTAGGCAACATGTCTAATGAACTAATTGAACGACGGTGCCAGAGATTTATATCTAGATCAGGAATAAGAAATTTAATGGACTGTAAGTTCCTGTCCAACAAAAAAGATGAGAATCAGCAGCTGAAGACCACAAAGGAAAACAGTACACGAAACAAGTTAAAATGACAGAATTAAAAAACTTCCTCAGAATAGATTGATCACCAAAAATCTTGAAAGACTCTCAATAAGCCAATTTTTTGAGCAATTGAAGAAGACGTAGACCTAATGGGTTTCTCAAAAGTAAATTTGCTGTCGAGAATCAAACCTAATATCTTAAAACAGTCACACAAAGTTAAAGAAACATTATCAATGCTGAGATCCGGATGTTGAGGAGCCACGGTCCTTGACCTACTTAGAATCATACTTTGACTTTTGTTAGGATTGAACTTCATACCCCATATCTGCACCATGCACTAATTGCAAGATATTAAATGTTGCAATTCACAGCATATTATCACATTGCTTCCTAAAAAATGCTTTCATGCAACCAAGCTTTAGACTTCATTTTCTTCACCATTCGTAAATTGAAACATGGATCAGAAGCGTTCTAGTGTTGGATCTTTTCGTGTGCTTTAACGCAGCATATCTAGGGATTAAATCTCGCATTGCCTTCGGTGCATAGCTAGATTTCAATACAATGTTTTTATGATAGATAACCATTATCAGTGACAAGATATAAAGTGCAAGGGAAGATTTTTTAGGTTAAGAACATTGTTTTGAAGACATTTCTTCAATGCGATCCACGAAAAAAAATATGATTAGTTAGACTAGTTAGAAGAAAATACGCTCTAAATCCTTAAATGTTGTAAGCCTTTTGTTACGATACATATATATCTGCACACGGTAGTTAAGAAACGTACCAGGCAAATGTGTAAATTTTAGGGAAAAAATAGATACAACGAATCCAGCTAATATAATTTTGCTCCTGTGTGATTACCATCACCAGATTTATTCATTATTTTTCTTATATGTTAATCTTTTAAATTTTGAAATCTAAAATATAATAAGTTTTGATCATACCTTAGTGCATACAAATTGACAAACCGTAAATACACCCACTATGACTGGAAACTAAATGAAAACATAAATTTCATACAATATCCAACAGCATCTTCTTTTTTCATACAAATAATAAAGAAATTAAACCGAGGTAAATTGCAAAACCGAGTTTGCTTATAGATAAAGATATAACTTCAGCCTACAATTTATAACATTAGTCGTCACAGTCAGTCTCTTAGAGGAAAAAAACACAAGGCTTACTAACACAAGTCTAGATCAGTCTAACAACATCGTTTGTCATTCATTAGTTTTAAGGCAGAAATACTCGAGTTGATAGTATGATGAGATAATTTGTAAAATCCTGCACTGATTAATCTGATTAAGAATCAGTAGTTTTCTCAACTTGATAATGTGAAATATTTTCTTGAATTCTCTATGGATTGATAAGGTTCCCACTTACGGACTCCCGTGTCTTGCTTTTTGCTTGGCATTCTAAAAACAAACAAAGATTGATGAGGTTGAAAATTATTTTTTATTTCTAAAGGAAGTCAGTTTCTTGCAAAGGATCGTAATCATTATCCAATTTATGATATTTGATTTCAAATTTTCAAGACAAAAAAAAAAAATTAACATTTTGAAAATATTGAAAGACTTGAGAAATGGTCCTCCATTTGCCATAATACAAGCGCAACTTAAAAAATAATATAAACAAAAGGGGGGCAACTGTTGGAAAATATTTCACCCACTATTTCTTGTGCCACCTGGAAGACAAATTATGTTAAGCAACAGGCTTTACCTTCAAAGAAGCTTTTCTGACGTCACACCGAGCAAAGCTTTGCTGAAAAAAAATATCGATGATCGGAGCGCTTTAAGCCACAGCACTTTCTGCATTTTCTTCATTCCTTTGACGGTGCTGACAGTCGTTGCTTCGGGACGCCACACTACGGAAACCAGCCACCCGTTAAAGTACTACCGCTAGAGAGTTATGGGGTTCTTTGACTGGCCATACGGTGCTACGTTGGATCCTTCTCTCTGGATACGGTTTATTTTCCCTTTGCCTTCATATACATCGAATAGTCTGCCCTATTCTTTACATATTTTCTTCTGTCTTCATACACCTGACAACACAGAGATTACAAAACAATTCTTCTTCACTGCACTGTAATCCTCCAATGGCCACTTTCCTTTTGGTAAGGGTAAAAGAGACTCTTTAGCGGTAAGCAGCTCTTCTCGGAGGACACACCAAAATCAAACCATTGTTCTCTAGTTTTGGGTAGTGCCATAGCCTCTGTACCATGATCTTCCACTGTCTTGAATTAGAGTTCTCTTGCTTGAGGGTACACTCAGGCACAGTATTCTGCCTTATTTCGCTTCCTCTTGTTTTGTTATAGTTTATTTAAGATATATTAATTTTAATGTTGTTACTCTTCTAAAAATATTTAATTTTTCCTTGTTTACTTTCCTCACTGGGATATTTTCCCTGCTGGGGCCCCTGGCCATATAGCATCCTGCTTTTCCAACTAGAGTTGTAGCATAGTAAGTAAATAAGTAAGTAATAATAATAATAATAATAATAATAATAATAATAATAATAATAATAATAATAATTTCCCTTGATGAAAATCTAGAACAATCATTCTGTTTGCTTGATTGATAGCAATTATCGCAAATTTCTTAGACTGATATATTGTCTAGGAGTTCCAAATGTCACGAGTAAATTTTTATTTTAATTATATTTCTTTGTTTTATTATTACCATTATTATTATTATTATTTTTACAAGCTGAGCTATAACCCTAGTTGGAAAAGCAAGATGCTATAAGCCTAAGGGCTCCAACCAAAAAAAATAGCCCAGTGAGGAATAGAAACAAGGAAATAAATAAACTACAAAAGAAGCAGTAAACAATTAAAATAAATTATTTAGAACAGTAAGAAAATTATATTAGATCTTTCATATATAAACTAAAAAAAAAAAAAAGACAAGAGGAAGAAATAAAATAGGACATCGTGTCTGCGTGTACCCTCGAGCAAGAGAACTCTAATCCAAGATAGTGGAAGGTCATGGTATAGAGGCTATGGCACTACCCAATAATAGACAACAATGGTTTGATTTTGGAGTGTCCTCATCCTAGAAGAACTGCTTACCATAGCTATAGAGTCTCTTCTACCCTTAACAAGAGGAAAGTAGCCATTGAACAAGAGTAGAGTAGCCATTGAACAATCACAGTGTAATAGTTAACCACTTGAGCAAAGAAGAATTTTTTGGTAATCGCAGTGTTGTTATATGTATTAGGAAAGGAGAATATGTAAAGAACAAGCCAGACTACTCATTATGTGTGTAGGCAACAACAAAAAGAGCCGTAACCCGAGAGAAAGATCCAATGTTGTGCTGTCTAGTCAGTCAAAGGACCCAGTAACACTTAAGCGGTAATATCTCAACGGGTGGCTGGTGCCCTGTCCAACCTACTTGCACCCTCATGCAATTGTTAATTATCATTCCTTTATTGTTGTTTTAGTGTGTTTTAACTCTGATTATCTTGTTCTATTGCATTATCATTCGTTAGCTAATGGCCTTTATACTAGTTCAATAGCAGTGCTTATGCAATAATAATAATAATAATAATAATAATAATAATAATAATAATAATAATAATAATAATAATAATAATAAGCTTTTTGCATAGAAAATAAATTCCCTTTCGTAGATAATAAAAACTCATTTATCTTCAACATTAGATTTGTTAGATTAAAGACACAGTACCTCAATATCATGAGACCCTTTATTACAATTTACTTTAAAACTTATTTCTAATACTGTCAGTGAATATTGCATTTTCTTTAAGGTTATATATCATTATATCAACAACAACATACATGTGTGCCTTTGTGAATTCATAAACACTTTTTATAATGACGAAAATGATTGAAGGTTTAATGGTTGCTCATTAGTAGCAGAGGAATGGGATGCAACAATGATCTAGAGAGTACCATATACGAATATACATATGATAAGCGCCAAGCCCCCTCTCCAACCAAGCGAGGACCAGGGAGGACCAGATAATGGCTGCTGATGGATAATAAGACAGACCTTTAAGTTCCCCACAAGAACTTCTCCCAAGCTCGTAAGGACGTTAAGGTTGCACACACAACTTGAAACTATCAGATTTGAGTGGTTTTCGAACTCTCATCCAATAGATTGCGACACAGAGACGTTTCGAAAAGAGTACTTGGCATATCACTCATTGGCATTTTCTTATTGATCTCAATTTAGCTGTTATTAAAACTTCACATATCAAAATTCCTAGCAATTTGTACCGAACGTGTTTCATGCACGTTCGTACACTGTATCGGTTTTGATTCTTTGTCTTATCACTCGCTCTTCCTTGTACTGCTAATAGACCATCCTCTGTTATCACGCAAGCACAATATTTGTCATGATTGAATTTTTGTGACGTTCTTACTCGGAAGTCGTTGTATATAAAATCGATAAATGCTTAATATAGTTTAGTTGCATTCACCTTGCATCCCAGTTATTACCTAACTGGC
>NC_090736.1:19270463-19275463 GCF_036898095.1 Palaemon carinicauda | reverse complement strand
TATATACATGTTTGTATAAACATATATATATATATATATATATATATATATATATATATATATATATATATATATATATATATATATATATATATATATCATCATCATCATCACCATCATCATTATCATCATTATCTCCTACGCTTATTGACGCAAAGGGCCTGGGTTAGATTTCGCCAGTCATCTCTATCTTGAGCTTTTAAATCAATACATTGCCCTCCATTTGAAGAGAATTCGGTTTTTTCATAATGCGAGGTCTAAATTTATTCACATAATATCATTATTAACTCCTTCCTCTATTTAACCAAAAATTCTGTAAATGACAACAAAGTATCATGAAGGATTTAGTTAAAATGACTTTTTATTCTTATATTTCCTCCATACGATTGATAAGAAAAACTTGCTTGATTCTATCGGAAATTAATTATCACGGAGATATTTCCCGAAGAATATTGTTATCTCTACTTCAGTTGGGAATTTGTTTTTTTTGCAATGTATTGTGGGTAAAAAGAAGACTTGATTATATTTTTTTTCTTTTCATTCCTTTCGAGCTCAATTTTGGGTAAAGAAAAATGCTGAAACTTGATTCGCTTTTGTTTCAAGACTTCAATTAACATCATCATCATCCTCTCTTCATACGTCTATTGACGCAAAGAGCCTCAGTTACATTTCACCAGTCGTCTCTATCTTGAGCTTTTAATATAATACTTCTCCATTCATCATTTCCGACTTCACGCTTCATAGTCCTCAGTCATGTAGGCCTAAGTCTTCCAACTCTTCTAGTGCCTTGTAAACCTCAGTTAAACGTTTGATGAACTAATCTCTATTAAGGAATGCGAAGAGCATACCCAAACCATCTCCATCTACTCCTAACTACACCACATATGGCACCTTAGAAATATCTCTTATGGTTTCATTTCTAATCCTGTCCTGCCAATTGACTTGCATTCTGGAACTGAATATCCTTCTAAAATGGCTTGGTTGAGTGAAAAAGGTTGTGTAATGCAGATATATTAAATTTATAGATTTAGTTATTTTGATTGTACTAAACGGTTTCACTGAGATTGTCACGCAACTTCCGAGCTTATTTATAGTATTCTTTCTGATTATTTAGTACTTCCTATAAGTATTAAGTATTTAAAGGCTTAAAGGCCGCTCATGAATGGTAGAGGCAAGGGACAGTGACATTGCCCTAATGGCAGGACAATACCCTAGAGACGGACCATGTATTTATATGATCAGCGCCCAAGCCCCCTCTCCACCCAAACTAGAACCAAGGAGGGCCTGGCTATGGCTGCTGGTGACTCATCAGAAAGACCTGTAGGCTCCCCCAAACCACCATTCTTAGCTGACAAGGATGGCGAGGTTGCAGCGACCAAAGAAACTAACGAGTTTGAGCGGGACAAGAACTCCAGCCTAGCGTTCGCCAGTCAGGGACGTTACCACATCGGCCGTCACATGGTCTAAGTGTGACTTTCCCCTATCCTTTTAGGGGAACACAGACATCACGGATATTACAATCACTCGGTAACAGTCTCGAAAGCTAAGGAAAGACGCCAGTGTAATTAAGTTGTCAGTGATTATAAAGGAACTTTTCTTCATGGCTCCCATATTCCCCTTTAGAATTTAATTTTGCTTATGAACAAATGGTTGTACAAGTGTTGGGACCATTCCTTTGTTAACTTGGGGCTGCTGATATCTCCTTCAACTATTGTAAATTAGAGTAGCTTTTGTTCGCAATTGAAACATTATTCTTTCGACAATCAAGAGCCCATGCAGTTAATTTTAATATTCAGGCCTTCTCCATCATGAGGCTCAATACTACACAGTATTCTAGAAGTTTTATTCCAGCTGTAACCAAGCTGTAGAATGAACTTCCTAATCGGGTAGTTGAATCAGTAGAACTTCAAAAGTTCAAACTTGCAGCAATTGTTTTTATGTTGAACAGGCTGACATAAGTCTTTTTATAGTTTATATATGAATATGTTTTAATGTTGTTAATATTTTTATTTGAATAATTTATTTAGATTTTTCATTACTTCTTATATCGTTTATCTATTTCCTTATTGATTTCCTTGTTTCCTTTCCTCACTAGGCTATTTTTCCCTGTTGGAGCCCTTGGGCTTATAGAATCTTGCTTTCCCAACTAGGAATTGTAGCTTGGCTAATAATAATAATAATAATAATAATAATAATAATAATAATAATAATTGGTAGCGAGGATGTTATTGCCGACACAGACGAATCTCTGGAAAGAGAAAGTACGACCGTTGAAGGCCCCTTGATGCCATATGGGTGTTTTGGGGGAATTAAAAGGGTTTAAAACCCATTTTCTGGTGCAAGTGGCTCGAAAGCGTGACGCTGAAATATTAGCGCCTTTAATTCAGAAGTATATTAGAGGTGTTGAGAAGTGATCAGCTTCTAACTCTCTTACATCTTTTGTGTACGATCATCATATCGTGAACGACTAAGCCCGATACACTCATTTAGATTATTGAACATCTTTGGCGGAAAGTGAAAGAATTGGAGAAACCGACAGTAATTGTATCGGTTTATCTTTACCAAAAAATATCAAGAAAATCTTCAGTCTAATTCACAACGTGTTTTTTTCCATACAGACGAATCAGAGGAGATTAATCAACAGCATTCTACATCAGCAACTTCTGATTCTATTCAGGATAAGTGAGGTGGCTAACCAAAATATGAAACCTTTTTTTTTCCTTGTTTTGGGAGTTTGGTGCGTCTTAGGTGAGGTTAAGGAAATATTGAAAGGAGGGAGTGGGGTTGCCAAGGGTGGCTCTCATAGTAAGTAAGGAGTGTCAAACCTCCTATGTTAGGCTAATTGGGCTGTATATCTAGGTAGTATAATAACATATGATGCATAAAGAAATCGGAAAAAAGAGTATCAATAGCAAAAAAGGCATTGAACAATAAGACAACCCTATTGACAAACAACAGAATAAGGATTTAGACCAGAGTTAGACCACTGAAAACTTATGTATGGTCCAAACTTAATTATGTCTTAGAGACGTGCACATTAAACAAGATCTTGAAAATTAGATTAAATGTAGCTTTATTATAGTTTTAAAGAAGAATGCTGAAGATCCCATGGACTAAGAGAGTAACAAATGAGGAGGTACTGAGAAGAGTGACCCAGGAGAGATCACTTCTAAAAGGGATAAGGAGGAGGCAAATGTAATTTTTAGGACATATAATAAGAGAAAAGATCGAACTTTTGTGCCTTACGGGAAAGATAGAGGGAAGAAGAGCAAGAGGCCGGCAAAGGAAAAAGTTTTTTGATAAGCTTACTGGAGAATGTAAATGAGAATGTAGCAGCTGGAAAATTTATGCAGAGCTAGACATAGAACCAGGTGGAGGCAATGGAAAGTCCACGACGAGGACATGGCACTTAGATAGATAGACAGCTTTCCTTATTTTACTCATTTTATGTTTCCCATTTAATGTTTTTCTAAAATGTATTTTAAGGGGCATATAATTTGATTCCTGCGAGGCAAGGACAGTTATTTCCCATTCAAGTTGGATTCCTTTGTTTCAACAAACCTGGTTATAACAATATATATATATATATATATATATATATATATATATATATATATATATATATATATATATATATATATATACACACACAAAAGTTAAGCGAGGTTACACAAGAGGGGTAGGTTATCGCAGGTAATGAAGCCCCCAGGTAAGTAAGCAACATAGACCAAGCCATTAGGGTAAGTTAGGTAGATGTTATTAGGTTAAAACGGCTTCCCTTATTTTCTCTACCCTAAATACCACTATGGACAAACAACATTGTTGTTTTTTAAGGAAGTCTTGAATCTCTAAAAAATACGCATTTCCCACATATACATAGACCCCTTTCTTTCAAAACACCCTGTAATTAAGTAGGTAAATATTTTTATAACCGAAATCCGGCCTAGGTTGAAATTGTAAAGATCATGGTACAGAGGCTATGGCACTATCCAGTATCTTATAGATAAGTGCTATAGGTAAGTGATATGTTGAGAGTCCATCAATTACTAGGATATTTATGGACTCTCTACATATCACTTACCTAAAGAACTTATTGGATATTGCCATAGCCTCTGTACCATGATCTTTCACTGTCTTGGGTTAAAGTTCTCTTGCTTGAGTGTTCACTCGGGCACACTATTCTATCTTACTTCTCTTCCTCTTGTTTTTTATAATTTTTATAGTTTATATATGAAAGATTTATTTTTATATTGTTACTGTTCTTAAGATATTTTATTTTAATTGTTAATTATTTTTCTTGTAGTTACTTATTTCCTTTCCTCACAGGGCTATTTTTCCTGTTGGAGCCCTAGGGCTTATAGCATTCTGCTTTTCCAACTAAAGTTGTAGCTTAGCAAGTAATAATAATGATGATAATGATAATGATGATATTAATAATAATAATAATAATAATAATAATAATAATAATAATAAATGCATTATTAATAACATATTTAAATGACACTCATTAATAGAGGTCCAAATACTGAATAGAAATCGAATTTGCAATCATTTTAAGTCTGAATATGTCTACGTTAGTTTCTTCATTCCATATCCTTTCAAACTCCACGGACTCTATTAGTAGAAAACGTAAGACTAGGCTAAGATTGCCATAAAATTTTTGTCGAAAACAATTTAGAATTCTTTAAAAATATTGATTACAGCTATAAAAAAACTCAACCTTCTAAAATTTAGAATAGTAGAGAAAGAGGGAGAGAGAGATATTAGTTCACCAAACGTTCAGCTGGGCTCCAAAAGGCGCTAGAAGACTTGGAAGACCCAGGCCGGTATGGGTAAGGGTTATGAATCGTGAAGTAGGAGATGATGAATGGAGAAGTATTGAATTAAAAGCTCAAGATAGAGACGACTGGCGAAATCTAACCGAGGCCCTTTCCGTCAGTAGGAGTAGGGGGAGATGATAAAGATGATGATGATGATGATGATGATGATTTCACAGAGAG
>NC_090736.1:19260463-19262963 GCF_036898095.1 Palaemon carinicauda | reverse complement strand
TGAGGGGGGAAATAAATGGGGTTGAGTGGGGATGGGAACTAAAATTGGGTTGAATGGGGGTGAGAACTAAGGTGGGGTTTAAGGGGGAACTAGGATGAGGTTAAGTATGGCAGGAACTGAGGTGTGATTAAGTAGGGGCGGGAACTAAGATTGGGTTGAGGGCGGGGGGAAGGACTAAGTTGGGGTTGAAGGGGGAGCTAGAATGAGGTTGAGTAAGGTGGGAACTAAGGTGTGATTAAGTAGGGGCGTGAACTAAGATTGAGTTGAGTGAGGGCGGGTACTAAGATTGGGTTAAGTCGGGGCGAGAACTAAGGAGGGGTTGACGGGGAACTAGGATGATGTTGAGTAGGGGCGGGAAATAAGATGGGTTTGAATAGGGTAGGACCTAGGGTGTGGTTAAGTGGAGCTGGTACTAAGATGAGGTTGAGTGAGGCGGGAACTAAGCATGGGTTGAGTGGGGGCAGGAACTAAAGTGGGGTTTATGGGGAACTAGTAAGGGGTTGCATAGGGGAGGGAACTAAGGTGGGGCTGAGTAGGGGCAGGAACTAAAGTGTGGTTAAGTGGGGCTGGAATTAAGATACAGCTGAGTGTGGGGCAAGAATTAAGACGGGGTTGAGTGATGATGGGAACTAAGATGGCGTTAACTGGGAGAGAGGAAGGTGGGGTGAAGGGGGAAACTAAATAGTGTTGAGGGGGAAAACTAAGATGGGGTTGAGTGGGGGCTGGAACTAAGATTGGGTTGAGTTGGGGCGGGAACTAAGGTGGGGTTGAGGGGAAAACTAGGATGTGCTTGAGTAGAAGTGGGAACTAAGATGGGGATGAGTAGGGGTGGGAACTATGGTGTGGTTAAGTGGAGGTGGGACCTAAGAGGGTGATGAGTACGGGTGGGAACTAGGGTGTGGTTAAGTAGAGGCAGGGACTTAAATGGCGTTAAGTGGGGACGGGAACTACGGTGGAGATGAGGGGGGAACTAAGGCGGGGTAAAGGGTGAACTAAGGTAGGGTTGAGTGGGGGAAACTAAGGTGGGGTTGAGTTGGGGGAACTAAGGTGGAATTGAGTTAGGGCGGGAAAGATGATTGGGTTAAGTGGGAGCAGGAACTAAGGTGGTGTTGAGGGGGCAACTAAGGTGGGGTTAACTGGTGGGAACTGAGGTGGGATTGAGTGGCGGAATGCAAGGTGGGGTTGGGTAGGGGTAACTAAGTTATGGTTGAGTGGGGGAACTAAGGTGAGATTGAGTGGAGGAACTAAGGTGGGTTGAGTGAGGAAAACTAAGGTGGGGTTGAGTAAAGGAATCAAGGTGTGGTTGAGGGGGGGAACTAAGATGGAGTTGAGAGGGGGAAACTAAGGTTGGGTTGAGTAGGGGAGAATTAACGTGCGGTTGAGTAAGGGAACTAAGGTAGAGTTGAGTCGGTGGAACTAAGGTGTGGTTGAGTGGAGAACTAAAGTGGGTTTTACAAGGAAGAACTAAGGTGGGGTTGAAGGGCGAGAATTAAGGTGTGGTTGAATGGGGGAACTAATGTAGGGATGAGTGAAGGGAACAAAGGTGGGTCTGAATGGGGAAACTAAGGTGGGGTTGATTAGGGAATTAAAGTGGGGTTGATTGGAGGAACTAAGGTGGGTTTGAGTAGGGAGAATTAAGGTGTGGTTGAGCGGGGAACTAAGGTGGAGTTGAGCTGGGAAACTAAGGTGGAGTTGAGTGGGGGAAACAAAGGTGGGGTTGAGTAGGGGGAATTAAGGTGTGGTTGAGTGTGGAAACTAAGGTGGAGTTGAGTGGGGAACTAAGGTGTAGATGAGTGGGGGAAACTAAGGTGGGGTTGGTTATGGGGAATTAAGGTGGGGTTGAGTAGGAGGGAATTACGTTCGGGTTGAGTGGGGGAACTAAGGTGAGGTTGACTGGGGAGAACTAAGGTGGGGTTGAGTGGGGGGAACTAATGTAGGTATGAGTGAAGGGAACTAAAGTGGGATTGAGGTGTGCGGGGGGGGGGGGGGAGTGAACTAATGTAAAATTGCTTGCATTAAATAAATTTATTCTTATGGAAAGGTTCTTCGTATATTGAAAAGAGATGGATCTCTCTCGAAACGTCACACTAAAAACTAGCAAAAGATTATAGAATTGAAATGTTCTTACGTTGTTAACTGGTTTTGATGATGAGATGAGAATTTTTTCAGTAATAATAATAATAATAATAATAATAATAATAATAATAATAGTATTGTTGTAAATGAAGACAATAACTGTATAATAAGACACAAGGCTAAAAAAAAGGAAGCCAAATATCCGTTAACATAAAAAAAGATCTAAGAAGAAAAAAGAAGAAATAATATTCTTCTAATAACAATATCAAATACGAGTAAATAAAACATTATACAAAATTAAAAAAAAAAAAATAAGATTTCTATAAAGTTTTGTTTTTTGTATAGACCTATAGGTTAATGATCTCTGAACAATTGCCGTTTCTCACTGAATTGAGATTCAGAATTAGCTTTGTGCTTCGCGGCA
>NC_090736.1:19252963-19255463 GCF_036898095.1 Palaemon carinicauda | reverse complement strand
TTGACTTCTTCCTTCCCAGACATCCCACTTCACGACCCCCATCAGAGAACACACGAGCTCCTGATATCTTCCCATCACACTAGCCCTTCTTGTATGGCATCTCCTCCAGCCTCTTGGGGTACACGGAGATGATACGCCACTTTGGTTGGGATGCTCTCAGTGATGTCCCCATTTAGGGAAGTTTTTTGATGCTCTTTGGATGCTGACGATGGGAGTGAACCGTGATGTATTAGTTTCAATGAATGGATTTTTCAATAGCATTTATTAAAAGTTTAAGGAATATATATATATATATATATATATATATATATATATATATATATATATATATATATATATATTTATATATATATATATATATATATATATATACCTGTATATATATATATATATATATATATATATATATATATATATATATATATATATACATATATACATGCAGTGTATATATATATATGTGTGTGTAGAATTAATTTCCTAAACTTTTAATAAATGCTATTAAAATATCCATTAATAAAAACTAATACATCACTGTTCATCACTACGGAGATTAGTGATGGTGGATTCTGTCTGATTGCTCACAGGGTGAAACACCATGGTAATGGATATATGTATACTATATACTGTATATGAGTAAAGTTAAATTAATGTTAAATGAACATTTCGTTAACGATTATATGTACTTAGGGCAGACAATAAGTGTTTCTCCAGGATGCAAACCCGAAATTAAAATAAGGATAAGCATGTTATGGAGAGCTTTTGGAAAACAAAATCAAATTATGAAATGTAAAATGCCACTTTCTCTAAAAAGAAAAAAAAATTTAATCAGATGGTCCAGCTAGTTTTAAAATAGCCGTTAGAAACTTGGAGCCTCACTAAAGCCTTAGAACATAAGCTAGTTATCTCTTAGATGGCTATGAAAGGAATAATGACGGGAATAACAATAAGAGACACAAAAAGAGCAACATAGGTTCGAATGCAAACTAAAGTAGGGGATATTCTAACACCATGTAAGAAAAGGAAATGGACGTGGGCAGGATATATAATGAGAACGACAGATAGTAGATAGACATTAAAAATTACAGAATGGGTCCCTAGTGATTACAAAAAAAGATGGTGAGGGGAGAGAAGACGATGGGTTAATGGGCTAAGAAGATTTGCTCGTATAGATTAGTATAGACAAAAGGGAGTGGAAGGACATGTGTGAGGTGCTTGTTCTACCGTATATATATATATATATATATATATATATATATATATATATATATATATATATATATATATATATATATATATATTTATATATATACATATATATATATATATATATATATATATATATGTATATATATATATATATATATATATATATATATATATATATATATATATATATAGAGAGAGAGAGAGAGAGAGAGAGAGAGAGAGAGAGAGAGAGAGAGAGAGAGAGAGAGGAGAGAGGGAGAGAGAGAGAGAGAGAGCGTGTGTGTGTACTTTATACATATATATATAGATACAAGATATTTAAATATCTACAGTATTTATATATATATTATATATATATATATATATATATATATATATATATATATATATATATATATATATATAATATATATATATATACATATATATATTATATATATATATATATATATATATATATATATATATATATATATATATATATGTGTGTGTGTGTGTGTGTGTGTGTGCGTTTGTGAGTGTGTTTGTGTGTGTTTGTGTGTGTGTGTAATATACAATAAATGCATGTTAACGGCAATTGTTTAGCTCTCATGTAGTGATTCCAATTAATCAAAAATGTAATATTTCCTAAAACCAAAATAAATTAAAGAAATACCAATAATGAATGTGAAAGAAAACCTTTTTTCAACTGTACCTTCTCAAAATTTTAACATCATTATTTATGAACAAATAATGAAAAAGTTTTAATGTACAAAAAAAATTATAAATTAATCCTCACTTCAAAGACATTCAAAATGAGCAGTAACTGAAATCTGTACATAAAGAAATGTTGAATAAATAAAAAGGAAAAAATCAGTAAATAGATAAATAAAAGTAAATAATTACAAATTATACCCAATTGAGACATTTACGACCACAATAAAATTGGATAATAAGATCAAAACAATTAAGTGAAGGGGACAAGATTAAGAATATATAAGAAAACAATTAGTATTTGAGAACAAAAGAAACATAATTCGATTTTCTCAGTACATGAGCAAAGTAAATACCTGAAAGGAAAATTTTATTTTATTCTATTTTATTTTTATTTCCTTGTAGTCTCCGACAATTACTCAAAGGAACAAAAGAACCATTACTTGATTATCATAGAGCATAAAGAAATTAAATTCCAAAAAAAGATGTTATTTCACGGGTGTTCTCTGAATAAATTATTTTTTAAGCAAAAATAAACACTGGAAAAATCAAATGAAATGTTATTTTATGGTTCAAGGTATTTATAACAAAGAGGACT